>NW_028122943.1:0-179000 GCF_965194805.1 Balaenoptera borealis
CTCTGTCCTGTTCCTCTGGTCCCTGTGCCCGTTTAGAGCCAGTTCCACACTGTTTTGGTGACTGTAGCTTCTCAGCAGAGTGTGACGTCAGGGAGGGAGATGCCTCCAGCCCGTTCTCTTTTTTCAGGGTTTCTTTGGCTATTTGGGGTCCTGTGTGGTTCCCCACAGATATTAGGAGGATTTGCTCTATTTTGGGGGAAAATACCATGGAATTTTGGGAGGGATTGCATTCACTGTGTCCACTGCTTTGGGTAGCATGGATATTTTAACAATATTAATTGTTCCATTCCATGAGAACAGGATATCTTTCCATTTCTTGGTGTGTTTTGCAATGTCTTCATCAATGTCTTCAAGTTTTCAGTGTGCAGGTCTTTCACCTCCTTGGTTGACTTTATTCCCAGGTATTTTGTTCTTTTTGAATGCAGTTGTAAATAGGGTTGCTTTCTTTCTCTTTCTGATGGTTCATTATTAGTGTTTAGAAAGGCAACTGATCTCTGTGTATTGATTTTGCAACTTTACTGAATTGATTTATTAGTTCTAATAGTTTTTTTGTGGAATGAAGTGGAAAATTGGAATTCAAAAATCCCACTGTTTCTACCATATCCAGGTCGTCCACAACACGGAGGACAGCGGCTCCTAATATAACCTTCCCACAGTGCCTCTAAATGACATGTGGACTTTGGGTGAACTGGATCTGGGTAAGGCTTGGCTTCTATATGGAAGTTTGATGTTTTCTCTGCTTTTCTGGCATGCTGTTGACATACATGATGTTTTGAAAAGTAATTGACTTTCCAGTAATTTCAAACATACAACTTTACATACATAAAAACAAGTCTCGTCCCTTGATTAAATATACTCCTAAATATTGATGTTGACATTCTTAAAAATGGAATTGTTCTCATAAATTCTTTTTCAGATTATTTTTTGCCAGCGTATGCATATAAGATAGATTTTCATGAATTGATATTTTGTTCTATAACTTTGCTTATTAATGAGTTGATTAGCTCAAATAATTTCTTTGCTGATTATAGGTAGTCTTATATATAAGATGATGTGACCTATGTTCTGTGAAGAGACACGGTTTTAATTTTTCCATTCACCCATGGATGCCTTTTCTTTCTTTCCTCAAGATTCTGGGTAGAACTTCAAGTACACTATTGAGTAACGGTGATGAAGGCCAGCTTCCTGGCCCTGTTCCTGATTTCAGGAGTAAATCTTTCAGTCTTTAACGTTGAGCATGATGTTTGCTGTGGCTTTTTGTACTACTCTTTTCCATATTGAGCAAATTTCCTTTTATTCCTGCTTTCTTGAGTGTTTTTCATGAAATAACACTGGATTTTCATTGTAGATGTTTTGCATTAATTGACATGATTATGTGTTTTTACTTCACACCATTATTGTGGTTGAATACATTGCTTACTTTTCATATGTTGAGCAACCTGAAATTTCTGGTGTAGAGATACTTGCTTATGGCATTATCCATTTAAAGTTCTGTTGGTTTCATGTTGCTATTATTGTGTGATAGATTTTTACGTTCCTATTTATAAGTTGTACTGGGGTAGTTTTCTTGTTTTTTTCCTTTATTTTTAAAATCTTTTTTAAAATAGTGGTTTTATTTCATTTTACTTATTTATTTATTTTGGCCACGTCCCATGGCTTGTGGGATCTTAGTTCCCCAGTCAGGGATCGAACCCGAGCCCTTGGCAGTGAAAGCACAGAGTCCTAACCACTGGGCCACCAGAGAATTCCCCAGTTTTCTTTTTCAAGATGTATTCGTATAATCTGATTAGACTTGGCTTGGTGTAAGTGGTTTGGAGGGTTAGCATTAGGGCTGGGGCTGGTGTGAGGGTTGGGGCTGTGTATGGTTTATGGTTGCTGTTATGGTTTAAGTTTTATGGTTAATGAGTTATTTATGGGTATGGTTAATGACTATATTTTATGGTTTGGTTATGGTTATGGTTTTGCTTATTGGTTAAGGTTTATGGTTTTGGTCTCAGGGTGTTAGGGTTCTGTGTTAGAGTGGGTGTTAGGGTATGGGTGAGAATTGGGGTACAGGTAGGATGCAGGTAGAGCATGGGTTAGGGTAAGGTACAGGTTTAGGGTACGGGTTAGGCTAAGGTTAGGTCAGGGCTTAGGGTCAGGATCAGAGTTTAGGGTTAGGGTCCATGTCAGGATTAGCGTCAAGGTTGAGCGAGGCCATTGTTTGCTGCTCCAGTGCTAGATTCTCATTGATAGACGAATGAAATGTCTGCTCTGGTCACCCACTGTTTCCAATTGAGCTCAGCCTTAGTCAAGGGTTCTTAGGGCCTCAGAGGTCATGCAGGGTTTCCCTCCACCCTCCCTCCTGGGAAGGGTGATGCAAGCCCCACTCTGTCTGTGCAGCCCCAGGTCCAGCATGGCCCTGACATGCAGGATACTAAGTAGACGTGATGTAAGACTTGGTGCCTCAGTCTGCCAGCCCCCAGGTGCTGCCTTTTTTTTTTTTCTTAATTAATTAATTAATTAATTTTGGGCTGTGTTGGGTCTGCATTGCTGCCCGGAGGCTTTCTCTAGTTGCGGCGAGTGGGGGCTTCTCATTGCGGTGGCTTCTCTTGTTGCAGAGCACAGGCTCTAAGCGCGTGGGCTTCAGCAGTCGGGGCTCGCGGGTTCTAGAGCGCAGGCTCAGTAGTTGTGGTGCACGGGCTTAGTTGCTCCACAGCATGTGGGATCTTCCCGGAGCAGGGCTCAAACCCGTGTCCCCTGCATGGGCAGGTGGATTCTTAGCCACTGCGCCACCAGGGAAGTCTGGTGTTGCATTCGTGAGGGCTGGTGGGGCCCTCTTGGGACTGGACGGATCCTTTGTTCCATCGGCACGGGTGTCCAAGCAGGTCTCAGGACAGCCCTTGGCCTCTGAGCATCCAGGCAGGCACCCACGTTCCTCCAGCTCAGGTTAGCCTTGGCCCCTCCAGCCCCCGTGGCCAATTACTGAGCTGATTGTGTCTTTACTCTTTCAAATTAAATCACTCTCTCCAGGTGGGCGAGAAGTTTACTTGTGAACTTGGTTAGGGTTAGGGGTTAGGGGTTAAGGGTTAGGGGTTAGGGTCAGGGTTAGGGCTAGGGCTAGGGCTAGGGGTTAGGGTTAGGCTTAGGGTTGGGTTAGGGTTAGGGTTTAGGGTTAGGGTTAGGGTTAGTGTTGGGTTAGGGTTACGGTTAAGGTAGGGTTAGGGTTGGGTTAGGGTTCGGGTTAGGGTTTAGGGTTAGGGTGTCCAGCCTTACGTCCCATTGAGCTGTGAGTGTAGATGTGGTCAGTCCAGTTGCATCACAGCCCCTGATTGAATTTTGTGAGAATTCCTCTCTCTCTCACTGTCTTTCTTTTTTTATAATTAATTTTTATAATGGGGTGTAGCTGATTTGCAATGTTGTGTTTCTTGGTGCTGTACATCCACCTGAGTCACTTACAGAGAGGCATCAATAAATTCTTTTCTAGTTTCTAGTAGTCAGATATATGTTTTTTCTGTGAATAGAGTGTGCTGAGTCCAGTTCCTTGAACCATGAGTATGTCTTGGCGATTACATTATTGGCGTATGGAACGGTATCTGTGCCAATTTCAACCTCCTGGTTTATGCATCACCGCACCGCACTTTTCCCCTTAAGCAGCCGTAAGTGTGTTTTGTAAATGTGTGATGGTGTTCTGTTTGTAATTCAGTTCACGGTTGGCGATTTTTAGATTCCCTTTATAAGTGATATCTTATGATAAGTTTCTCTTGCTGTCTAACTTATTTCACTCTCAATGACCATACATAAGTCCCCCTGAGTTGCTGCAACTGGCCTCATTTCATTGATTTCAGGGCTGAGTAATATTCCGTTGTGCTTAAGTACCAAATTTTCTTTCACCGTTTTTTCCTTCCAAGGACTATGAAGTTGTACCCAAGTCGAGGCTGTTGTAAACATAGCAGCAGTAAACGGGGTGCCTGCATCCTGTGGATTTTTGGTTTTGCCAACATATAGGCCCATGAGTGGAAGCGCCCTATGCTTTGTAGCTCTGTTTTTTAGATGCTTCAGGAAACACAGCACACTTCTCCAGAGTGGCCGTTGGCAATTTACATTCCCCCCTTCAGCGTAACGAGGCTCCCTTTTCTCCTCTCCTTGTCCTGCATATCTGGTTTTTACCCTTTGTGAGGATGGTCCTTTTTTCTGATTCGAAGTGATACCTCTCTGTAGTGTTGATTTGCATTGCCCGCTTCTTTGGTTGGGCAAAAAGGGCGTATGCGTTTTTCCTGAATATATTCTGGAAGTTAAATTTGAGAGACAGCTTTCTTTTTTAATTGATGAATTAATTAATTTATTTTTGGCTGTGTTGGGTCTTCGTTTCTGTGCGAAGGCTTTCTCTAGTTGTGGCAAGCGGGGGCCACTCTTCATCGCGGTGCGCGGGCCTCTCACTATCGCGGCCTCTCTTGTTGCGGAGCACAGGCTCCAGACGCGCAGGGTCAGGAGTTGTGGCTCACGGGGCTAGTTGCTCCGCGGCATGTGGGATCTTCCCAGACCAGGGCTCGAACCCGTGTCCCCTGCATTAGCAGGCAGATTCTCAACCACTGCGCCACCAGGGAAGCCCCTTGAATAGTTTTGTATTTAAAGTTTGTCTGTGGGGACTTCCCTGGTGACGCAGTGGTTAAGAGTTCGCCTGCCAATGCAGGGGACACGGGCTCGAGCCCTGGTCCGGGAAGCTCCCACATGCCGCAGAGCAACCAAGCCTGCGCGGCACAACTACTGAAGCCTGCGCGCCTAGAGCCCGTGCTCGCCCACAAGAGAAGCCACCGCAATGAGAAGCCCGTGCACCACAACGAAGAGTAGCCCCGCTCGACGCAACTAGAGCAAGCCCACATGCAGCAACGAAGACCCAATGCAGCCAAACATAAATTATAAACTAAAATAAAATTTGCCTCTGAATAACTTTGAGTGAATTTGGTATAAGTTGTAAAGTTTGCATCTACATTCACTTCCTTCCAAATGGTTTCCAATGAATTGTTCCTTAACTACTTTTAGAAAACTTTTGGGATAGAGACTCCATTTTCGTTTGAATTTCCAGTTGAATGGATTCAGCAGTCCTGTCAGTAGGGCACGCTGCCTCCAGTGACCTGTGAGGGAGGCGCGGCCTGCACTTCCTGCACTGACCACAGGGTGGCGCCGAGTTCGCCTCTCTGACCCACAGCGCATGCTCCTTCCCTGCGAACTCGATTGTGAGGACAGCTGAGAGGAGTTGAGCCTCCTCAGGCGCGGGGGCGGGGGCCTTCGGGTAGGATGCCCGGCTCAGCTTCTCTGCTGAGAGGAGCTCGGTCTCCATCTCCTCAGGACTTCGGCTTCAGGACAAAGTGGGGCTGCCTCCACGCTGACTAGGGAACTAGGTTTCCTGAGGACCCAGGTGATGCCTGAGGAAAAGGTGAAGAGACGGTGAGGAAAAGTGGGGAGAAGCTTCCTGTGGGCGACTGACCGTTGAGGGGGTCCGTCTTCGTGTGAGCGAGGGAGGGCTTGGCGTGGAAAGCTGGGTGTTTGGTCAGGTTTGTGTGCAGGGTAGCCAGCGTGAGTTATGGGGCGTCCAGTTTTCCCAGCACCATTTATCGTGGGGCGTGTCGTGCTCCTTGGTGTGTCCTTGGTCCCTGTGTCATAAATTCACCGACCCCGTCCGTGTGGGTTGAATTCTGGTCTCTCTGTCCTGTTCCTCTGGTCCCTGTGCCCGTTTTGAGCCAGTTCCACACTGTTTTGGTGACTGTAGCTTCTCAGCAGAGTGTGACGTCAGGGAGGGAGATGCCTCCAGCCCGTTCTCTTTTTTCAGGGTTTCTTTGGCTATTTGGGGTCCTGTGTGGTTCCCCACAGATATTAGGAGGATTTGCTCTATTTTGGGGGAAAATACCATGGAATTTTGGGAGGGATTGCATTCACTGTGTCCACTGCTTTGGGTAGCATGGATATTTTAACAATATTAATTGTTCCATTCCATGAGAACAGGATATCTTTCCATTTCTTGGTGTGTTTTGCAATGTCTTCATCAATGTCTTCAAGTTTTCAGTGTGCAGGTCTTTCACCTCCTTGGTTGACTTTATTCCCAGGTATTTTGTTCTTTTTGAATGCAGTTGTAAATAGGGTTGCTTTCTTTCTCTTTCTGATGGTTCATTATTAGTGTTTAGAAAGGCAACTGATCTCTGTGTATTGATTTTGCAACTTTACTGAATTGATTTATTAGTTCTAATAGTTTTTTTGTGGAATGAAGTGGAAAATTGGAATTCAAAAATCCCACTGTTTCTACCATATCCAGGTCGTCCACAACACGGAGGACAGCGGCTCCTAATATAACCTTCCCACAGTGCCTCTAAATGACATGTGGACTTTGGGTGAACTGGATCTGGGTAAGGCTTGGCTTCTATATGGAAGTTTGATGTTTTCTCTGCTTTTCTGGCATGCTGTTGACATACATGATGTTTTGAAAAGTAATTGACTTTCCAGTAATTTCAAACATACAACTTTACATACATAAAAACAAGTCTCGTCCCTTGATTAAATATACTCCTAAATATTGATGTTGACATTCTTAAAAATGGAATTGTTCTCATAAATTCTTTTTCAGATTATTTTTTGCCAGCGTATGCATATAAGATAGATTTTCATGAATTGATATTTTGTTCTATAACTTTGCTTATTAATGAGTTGATTAGCTCAAATAATTTCTTTGCTGATTATAGGTAGTCTTATATATAAGATGATGTGACCTATGTTCTGTGAAGAGACACGGTTTTAATTTTTCCATTCACCCATGGATGCCTTTTCTTTCTTTCCTCAAGATTCTGGGTAGAACTTCCAGTACACTATTGAGTAACGGTGATGAAGGCCAGCTTCCTGGCCCTGTTCCTGATTTCAGGAGTAAATCTTTCAGTCTTTAACGTTGAGCATGATGTTTGCTGTGGCTTTTTGTACTACTCTTTTCCATATTGAACAAATTTCCTTTTATTCCTGCTTTCTTGAGTGTTTTTCATGAAATAACACTGGATTTTCATTGTAGATGTTTTGCATTAATTGACATGATTATGTGTTTTTACTTCACACCATTATTGTGGTTGAATACATTGCTTACTTTTCATATGTTGAGCAACCTGAAATTTCTGATGTAGAGATACTTGCTTATGGCATTATCCATTTAAAGTTCTGTTGGTTTCATGTTGCTATTATTGTGTGATAGATTTTTACGTTCCTATTTGTAAGTTGTACTGGGGTAGTTTTCTTGTTTTTTTCCTTTATTTTTAAAATCTTTTTTAAAATAGTGGTTTTATTTCATTTTACTTATTTATTTATTTTGGCCACGTCCCATGGCTTGTGGGATCTTAGTTCCCCAGTCAGGGATCGAACCCGAGCCCTTGGCAGTGAAAGCACAGAGTCCTAACCACTGGGCCACCAGAGTATTCCCCAGTTTTCTTTTTCAAGATGTATTTGTATAATCTGATTAGACTTGGCTTGGTGTAAGTGGTTTGGAGGGTTAGCATTAGGGCTGGGGCTGGTGTGAGGGTTGGGGCTGTGTATGGTTCATGGTTGCTGTTATGGTTTAAGTTTTATGGTTAATGAGTTATTTATGGGTATGGTTAATGACTATATTTTATGGTTTGGTTATGGTTATGGTTTTGCTTATTGGTTAAGGTTTATGGTTTTGGTCTCAGGGTGTTAGGGTTCTGTGTTAGAGTGGGTGTTAGGGTATGGGTGAGAATTGGGGTACAGGTAGGATGCGGGTAGAGCATGGGTTAGGGTAAGGTACAGGTTTAGGGTACGGGTTAGGCTAAG
This sequence comes from Balaenoptera borealis, assembly GCF_965194805.1. Taxonomy (NCBI): domain Eukaryota; kingdom Metazoa; phylum Chordata; class Mammalia; order Artiodactyla; family Balaenopteridae; genus Balaenoptera; species Balaenoptera borealis. The sequence continues at coordinate 7,801 of NW_028122943.1, forward strand.
GTTAGGTCAGGGCTTAGGGTCAGGATCAGAGTTTAGGGTTAGGGTCCATGTCAGGATTAGCGTCAAGGTTGAGCGAGGCCATTGTTTGCTGCTCCTCCAGTGCTGGATTCTCATTGATAGACGAATGAAATGTCTGCTCTGGTCACCCACTGTTTCCAATTGAGCTCAGCCTTAGTCAAGGGTTCTTAGGGCCTCAGAGGTCATGCAGGGTTTCCCTCCACCCTCCCTCCTGGGAAGGGTGATGCAGGCCCCACTCTGTCTGGGCAGCCCCAGGTCCAGCATGGCCCTGACATGCAGGATACTAAGTAGACGTGATGGAAGACTTGGTGCCTCAGTCTGCCAGCCCCCAGGTGCTGCCTTTTTTTTCCCCTTAATTAATTAATTAATTAATTTTGGGCTGTGTTGGGTCTGCATTGCTGCCCGGAGGCTTTCTCTAGTTGCGGCGAGTGGGGGCTTCTCATTGCGGTGGCTTCTCTTGTTGCAGAGCACAGGCTCTAAGCGCGTGGGCTTCAGCAGTTGGGGCTCGCGGGTTCTAGAGCGCAGGCTCAGTAGTTGTGGTGCACGGGCTTAGTTGCTCCACAGCATGTGGGATCTTCCCGGACCAGGGCTCAAACCCGTGTCCCCTGCATTGGCAGGTGGATTCTTAACCACTGCGCCACCAGGGAAGTCTGGTGTTGCGTTCGTGAGGGCCGGTGGGGCCCTCGTGGGACTGGGCGGATCCTTTGTTCCATCTGCACGGGTGTCCAAGCAGGTCTCAGAACAGCCCTTGGCCTCTGAGCGTCCAGGCAGGCACCCACGTTCCTCCAGCTCAGGTTAGCCTTGGCCCCTCCAGCCCCCGTGGCCAATTACTGAGCTGATTGTGTCTTTACTCTTTCAAATGAAATCACTCTCTCCAGGTTGGCGAGAAGTTTACTTGTGAACTTGGTTAGGGTTAGGGGTTAGGGGTTAAGGGTTAGGGGTTAGGGTCAGGGTTAGGGTTAGGGCTAGGGCTAGGGGTTAGGGTTAGGCTTAGGGTTGGGTTAGGGTTAGGGGTTAGGGTTAGGGTTTAGGTTTAGGGTTAGGGTTAGTGTTGGGTTAGGGTTAGGGTTAAGGTAGGGTTAGGGTTGGGTTAGGGTTAGGGTTTAGGGTTAGGGTGTCCAGCCTTACGTCCCATTCAGCTGTGAGTGTAGATGTGGTCAGTCCAGTTGCCTCACAGCCCGTGATTGAATTTTGTAAGAATTCCTCTCTCTCTCACTGTCTTTCTCTTTTTATAATTAATTTTTATAATGGGCTGGAGCTGATTTGCAATGTTGTGTTTCTTGGTGCTGTACATCCACTTGAGTCACTTACAGAGAGACATCAATAAATTCTTTTCTAGTTTCTAGTAGTCAGATATATGTTTTTTCTGTGAATAGAGTGTGCTGAGTCCAGTTCCTTGAACAATGAGTATGTCTTGGCGATTACATTATTGGCGTATGGAACGGTATCTGTGCCAATTTCAACCTCCTGGTTTATGCATCACCGCACCACACTTTTCCCCTTAAGCAGCCATAAGTGTGTTTTGTAAATGTGTGATGGTGTTCTGTTTGTAATTCAGTTCACGGTTGGCGATTTTTAGATTCCCTTTATAAGTGATATGATAAGTTTCTCTTGCTGTCTAACTTATTTCACTCTCAATGACCATACATAAGTCCCCCTGAGTTGCTGCAACTGGCCTCATTTCATTGATTTCAGGGCTGAGTAATATTCCGTTGTGCTTAAGTACCAAATTTTCTTTCACCGTTTTTTCCTTCCAAGGACTATGAAGTTGTACCCAAGTCGAGGCTGTTGTAAACATAGCAGCAGTAAACGGGGTGCCTGCATCCTGTGGATTTTTGGTTTTGCCAACATATAGGCCCATGAGTGGAAGCGCCCTATGCTTTGTAGCTCTGTTTTTTAGATGCTTCAGGAAACACAGCACACTTCTCCAGAGTGGCCGTTGGCAATTTACATTCCCCCCTTCAGCGTAACGAGGCTCCCTTTTCTCCTCTCCTTGTCCTGCATATCTGGTTTTTACCCTTTGTGAGGATGGTCCTTTTTTCTGATTCACAGTGATACCTCTCTGTAGTGTTGATTTGCATTGCCCGCTTCTTTGGTTGGGCAAAAAGGGCGTATGCGTTTTTCCTGAATATATTCTGGAAGTTAAATTTGAGAGACAGCTTTCTTTTTTAATTGATGAATTAATTAATTTATTTTTGGCTGTGTTGGGTCTTCGTTTCTGTGCGAAGGCTTTCTCTAGTTGTGGCAAGCGGGGGCCACTCTTCATCGCGGTGCGCGGGCCTCTCACTATCGCGGCCTCTCTTGTTGCGGAGCCCAGGCTCCAGACGCGCAGGCTCAGGAGTTGTGGCTCACGGGGCTAATTGCTCCGCGGCATGTGGGAGCTTCCCAGACCAGGGTTCGAACCCGTGTCCCCTGCATTAGCAGGCAGATTCTCAACCACTGCGCCACCAGGGAAGCCCCTTGAATAGTTTTGTATTTAAAGTTTGTCTGTGGGGACTTCCCTGGTGACGCAGTGGTTAAGAGTCCGCCTGCCAATGCAGGGGACACGGGCTCGAGCCCTGGTCCGGGAAGCTCCCACATGCCGCAGAGCAACCAAGCCTGCGCGGCACAACTACTGAAGCCTGTGCGCCTAGAGCCCGTGCTCGCCCACAAGAGAAGCCACCGCAATGAGAAGCCCGTGCACCACAACGAAGAGTAGCCCCGCTCGACGCAACCAGAGCAAGCCCACATGCAGCAACGAAGACCCAATGCAGCCAAACATAAATTATAAACTAAAATAAAATTTGCCTCTGAATAACTTTGAGTGAATTTGGTATAAGTTGTAAAGTTTGCATCTACATTCACTTCCTTCCAAATGGTTTCCAATGAATTGTTCCTTAACTACTTTTAGAAAACTTTTGGGATAGAGACTCCATTTTCGTTTGAATTTCCAGTTGAATGGATTCAGCAGTCCTGTCAGTAGGGCACGCTGCCTCCAGTGACCTGTGAGGGAGGCGCGGCCTGCACTTCCTGCACTGACCACAGGGTGGCGCCGAGTTCGCCTCTCTGACCCACAGCGCATGCTCGTTCCCTGCGAACTCGATTGTGAGGACAGCTGAGAGGAGTTGAGCCTCCTCAGGCGCGGGGGCGGGGGCGGGGGCCTTCGGGTAGGATGCCCGGCTCAGCTTCTCTGCTGAGAGGAGCTCGGTCTCCATCTCCTCAGGACTTCGGCTTCAGGACAAAGTGGGGCTGCCTCCACGCTGACTAGGGAACTAGGTTTCCTGAGGACCCAGGTGATGCCTGAGGAAAAGGTGAAGAGACGGTGAGGAAAAGTGGGGAGAAGCTTCCTGTGGGCGACTGACCGTTGAGGGGGTCCGTCTTCGTGTGAGCGAGGGAGGGCTTGGCGTGGAAAGCTGGGTGTTTGGTCAGGTTTGTGTGCAGGGTAGCCAGCGTGAGTTATGGGGCGTCCAGTTTTCCCAGCACCATTTATCGTGGGGCGTGTCGTGCTCCTTGGTGTGTCCTTGGTCCCTGTGTCATAAATTCACCGACCCCGTCCGTGTGGGTTGAATTCTGGTCTCTCTGGCCTGTTCCTCTGGTCCCTGTGCCCGTTTAGAGCCAGTTCCACACTGTTTTGGTGACTGTAGCTTCTCAGCAGAGTGTGACGTCAGGGAGGGAGATGCCTCCAGCCCGTTCTCTTTTTTCAGGGTTTCTTTGGCTATTTGGGGTCCTGTGTGGTTCCCCACAGATATTAGGAGGATTTGCTCTATTTTGGGGGAAAATACCATGGAATTTTGGGAGGGATTGCATTCACTGTGTCCACTGCTTTGGGTAGCATGGATATTTTAACAATATTAATTGTTCCATTCCATGAGAACAGGATATCTTTCCATTTCTTGGTGTGTTTTGCAATGTCTTCATCAATGTCTTCAAGTTTTCAGTGTGCAGGTCTTTCACCTCCTTGGTTGACTTTATTCCCAGGTATTTTGTTCTTTTTGAATGCAGTTGTAAATAGGGTTGCTTTCTTTCTCTTTCTGATGGTTCATTATTAGTGTTTAGAAAGGCAACTGATCTCTGTGTATTGATTTTGCAACTTTACTGAATTGATTTATTAGTTCTAATAGTTTTTTTGTGGAATGAAGTGGAAAATTGGAATTCAAAAATCCCACTGTTTCTACCATATCCAGGTCGTCCACAACACGGAGGACAGCGGCTCCTAATATAACCTTCCCACAGTGCCTCTAAATGACATGTGGACTTTGGGTGAACTGGATCTGGGTAAGGCTTGGCTTCTATATGGAAGTTTGATGTTTTCTCTGCTTTTCTGGCATGCTGTTGACATACATGATGTTTTGAAAAGTAATTGACTTTCCAGTAATTTCAAACATACAACTTTACATACATAAAAACAAGTCTCGTCCCTTGATTAAATATACTCCTAAATATTGATGTTGACATTCTTAAAAATGGAATTGTTCTCATAAATTCTTTTTCAGATTATTTTTTGCCAGCGTATGCATATAAGATAGATTTTCATGAATTGATATTTTGTTCTATAACTTTGCTTATTAATGAGTTGATTAGCTCAAATAATTTCTTTGCTGATTATAGGTAGTCTTATATATAAGATGATGTGACCTATGTTCTGTGAAGAGACACGGTTTTAATTTTTCCATTCACCCATGGATGCCTTTTCTTTCTTTCCTCAAGATTCTGGGTAGAACTTCCAGTACACTATTGAGTAACGGTGATGAAGGCCAGCTTCCTGGCCCTGTTCCTGATTTCAGGAGTAAATCTTTCAGTCTTTAACGTTGAGCATGATGTTTGCTGTGGCTTTTTGTACTACTCTTTTCCATATTGAGCAAATTTCCTTTTATTCCTGCTTTCTTGAGTGTTTTTCATGAAATAACCCTGGATTTTCATTGTAGATTTTTTGCATTAATTGATATGATTATGTGTTTTTACTTCACACCATTATTGTGGTTGAATACATTGCTTACTTTTCGTATGTTGAGCAACCTGAAATTTCTGATGTAGAGATACTTGCTTATGGCATTATCCATTTAAAGTTCTGTTGGTTTCATGTTGCTATTATTGTGTGATAGATTTTTACGTTCCTATTTGTAAGTTGTACTGGGGTAGTTTTCTTGTTTTTTTCCTTTATTTTTAAAATCTTTTTTAAAATAGTGGTTTTATTTCATTTTACTTATTTATTTATTTTGGCCACGTCCCATGGCTTGTGGGATCTTAGTTCCCCAGTCAGGGATCGAACCCGAGCCCTTGGCAGTGAAAGCACAGAGTCCTAACCACTGGGCCACCAGAGTATTCCCCAGTTTTCTTTTTCGAGATGTAGTTGTATAATCTGATTAGACTTGGCTTGGTGTAAGTGGTTTGGAGGGTTAGCATTAGGGCTGGGGCTGGTGTGAGGGTTGGGGCTGTGTATGGTTCATGGTTGCTGTTATGGTTTAAGTTTTATGGTTAATGAGTTATTTATGGGTATGGTTAATGACTATATTTTATGGTTTGGTTATGGTTATGGTTTTGCTTATTGGTTAAGGTTTATGGTTTTGGTCTCAGGGTGTTAGGGTTCTGTGTTAGAGTGGGTGTTAGGGTATGGGTGAGAATTGGGGTACAGGTAGGATGCGGGTAGAGCATGGGTTAGGGTAAGGTACAGGTTTAGGGTACGGGTTAGGCTAAGGTTAGGTCAGGGCTTAGGGTCAGGATCAGAGTTTAGGGTTAGGGTCCATGTCAGGATTAGCGTCAAGGTTGAGCGAGGCCATTGTTTGCTGCTCCTCCAGTGCTGGATTCTCATTGATAGACGAATGAAATGTCTGCTCTGGTCACCCACTGTTTCCAATTGAGCTCAGCCTTAGTCAAGGGTTCTTAGGGCCTCAGAGGTCATGCAGGGTTTCCCTCCACCCTCCCTCCTGGGAAGGGTGATGCAGGCCCCACTCTGTCTGGGCAGCCCCAGGTCCAGCATGGCCCTGACATGCAGGATACTAAGTAGACGTGATGGAAGACTTGGTGCCTCAGTCTGCCAGCCCCCAGGTGCTGCCTTTTTTTTCCCCTTAATTAATTAATTAATTAATTTTGGGCTGTGTTGGGTCTGCATTGCTGCCCGGAGGCTTTCTCTAGTTGCGGCGAGTGGGGGCTTCTCATTGCGGTGGCTTCTCTTGTTGCAGAGCACAGGCTCTAAGCGCGTGGGCTTCAGCAGTTGGGGCTCGCGGGTTCTAGAGCGCAGGCTCAGTAGTTGTGGTGCACGGGCTTAGTTGCTCCACAGCATGTGGGATCTTCCCGGACCAGGGCTCAAACCCGTGTCCCCTGCATTGGCAGGTGGATTCTTAACCACTGCGCCACCAGGGAAGTCTGGTGTTGCGTTCGTGAGGGCCGGTGGGGCCCTCGTGGGACTGGGCGGATCCTTTGTTCCATCTGCACGGGTGTCCAAGCAGGTCTCAGAACAGCCCTTGGCCTCTGAGCGTCCAGGCAGGCACCCACGTTCCTCCAGCTCAGGTTAGCCTTGGCCCCTCCAGCCCCCGTGGCCAATTACTGAGCTGATTGTGTCTTTACTCTTTCAAATGAAATCACTCTCTCCAGGTTGGCGAGAAGTTTACTTGTGAACTTGGTTAGGGTTAGGGGTTAGGGGTTAAGGGTTAGGGGTTAGGGTCAGGGTTAGGGTTAGGGCTAGGGCTAGGGGTTAGGGTTAGGCTTAGGGTTGGGTTAGGGTTAGGGGTTAGGGTTAGGGTTTAGGTTTAGGGTTAGGGTTAGTGTTGGGTTAGGGTTAGGGTTAAGGTAGGGTTAGGGTTGGGTTAGGGTTAGGGTTTAGGGTTAGGGTGTCCAGCCTTACGTCCCATTCAGCTGTGAGTGTAGATGTGGTCAGTCCAGTTGCCTCACAGCCCGTGATTGAATTTTGTAAGAATTCCTCTCTCTCTCACTGTCTTTCTCTTTTTATAATTAATTTTTATAATGGGCTGGAGCTGATTTGCAATGTTGTGTTTCTTGGTGCTGTACATCCACTTGAGTCACTTACAGAGAGACATCAATAAATTCTTTTCTAGTTTCTAGTAGTCAGATATATGTTTTTTCTGTGAATAGAGTGTGCTGAGTCCAGTTCCTTGAACAATGAGTATGTCTTGGCGATTACATTATTGGCGTATGGAACGGTATCTGTGCCAATTTCAACCTCCTGGTTTATGCATCACCGCACCACACTTTTCCCCTTAAGCAGCCATAAGTGTGTTTTGTAAATGTGTGATGGTGTTCTGTTTGTAATTCAGTTCACGGTTGGCGATTTTTAGATTCCCTTTATAAGTGATATGATAAGTTTCTCTTGCTGTCTAACTTATTTCACTCTCAATGACCATACATAAGTCCCCCTGAGTTGCTGCAACTGGCCTCATTTCATTGATTTCAGGGCTGAGTAATATTCCGTTGTGCTTAAGTACCAAATTTTCTTTCACCGTTTTTTCCTTCCAAGGACTATGAAGTTGTACCCAAGTCGAGGCTGTTGTAAACATAGCAGCAGTAAACGGGGTGCCTGCATCCTGTGGATTTTTGGTTTTGCCAACATATAGGCCCATGAGTGGAAGCGCCCTATGCTTTGTAGCTCTGTTTTTTAGATGCTTCAGGAAACACAGCACACTTCTCCAGAGTGGCCGTTGGCAATTTACATTCCCCCCTTCAGCGTAACGAGGCTCCCTTTTCTCCTCTCCTTGTCCTGCATATCTGGTTTTTACCCTTTGTGAGGATGGTCCTTTTTTCTGATTCACAGTGATACCTCTCTGTAGTGTTGATTTGCATTGCCCGCTTCTTTGGTTGGGCAAAAAGGGCGTATGCGTTTTTCCTGAATATATTCTGGAAGTTAAATTTGAGAGACAGCTTTCTTTTTTAATTGATGAATTAATTAATTTATTTTTGGCTGTGTTGGGTCTTCGTTTCTGTGCGAAGGCTTTCTCTAGTTGTGGCAAGCGGGGGCCACTCTTCATCGCGGTGCGCGGGCCTCTCACTATCGCGGCCTCTCTTGTTGCGGAGCCCAGGCTCCAGACGCGCAGGCTCAGGAGTTGTGGCTCACGGGGCTAATTGCTCCGCGGCATGTGGGAGCTTCCCAGACCAGGGTTCGAACCCGTGTCCCCTGCATTAGCAGGCAGATTCTCAACCACTGCGCCACCAGGGAAGCCCCTTGAATAGTTTTGTATTTAAAGTTTGTCTGTGGGGACTTCCCTGGTGACGCAGTGGTTAAGAGTCCGCCTGCCAATGCAGGGGACACGGGCTCGAGCCCTGGTCCGGGAAGCTCCCACATGCCGCAGAGCAACCAAGCCTGCGCGGCACAACTACTGAAGCCTGTGCGCCTAGAGCCCGTGCTCGCCCACAAGAGAAGCCACCGCAATGAGAAGCCCGTGCACCACAACGAAGAGTAGCCCCGCTCGACGCAACCAGAGCAAGCCCACATGCAGCAACGAAGACCCAATGCAGCCAAACATAAATTATAAACTAAAATAAAATTTGCCTCTGAATAACTTTGAGTGAATTTGGTATAAGTTGTAAAGTTTGCATCTACATTCACTTCCTTCCAAATGGTTTCCAATGAATTGTTCCTTAACTACTTTTAGAAAACTTTTGGGATAGAGACTCCATTTTCGTTTGAATTTCCAGTTGAATGGATTCAGCAGTCCTGTCAGTAGGGCACGCTGCCTCCAGTGACCTGTGAGGGAGGCGCGGCCTGCACTTCCTGCACTGACCACAGGGTGGCGCCGAGTTCGCCTCTCTGACCCACAGCGCATGCTCGTTCCCTGCGAACTCGATTGTGAGGACAGCTGAGAGGAGTTGAGCCTCCTCAGGCGCGGGGGCGGGGGCGGGGGCCTTCGGGTAGGATGCCCGGCTCAGCTTCTCTGCTGAGAGGAGCTCGGTCTCCATCTCCTCAGGACTTCGGCTTCAGGACAAAGTGGGGCTGCCTCCACGCTGACTAGGGAACTAGGTTTCCTGAGGACCCAGGTGATGCCTGAGGAAAAGGTGAAGAGACGGTGAGGAAAAGTGGGGAGAAGCTTCCTGTGGGCGACTGACCGTTGAGGGGGTCCGTCTTCGTGTGAGCGAGGGAGGGCTTGGCGTGGAAAGCTGGGTGTTTGGTCAGGTTTGTGTGCAGGGTAGCCAGCGTGAGTTATGGGGCGTCCAGTTTTCCCAGCACCATTTATCGTGGGGCGTGTCGTGCTCCTTGGTGTGTCCTTGGTCCCTGTGTCATAAATTCACCGACCCCGTCCGTGTGGGTTGAATTCTGGTCTCTCTGGCCTGTTCCTCTGGTCCCTGTGCCCGTTTAGAGCCAGTTCCACACTGTTTTGGTGACTGTAGCTTCTCAGCAGAGTGTGACGTCAGGGAGGGAGATGCCTCCAGCCCGTTCTCTTTTTTCAGGGTTTCTTTGGCTATTTGGGGTCCTGTGTGGTTCCCCACAGATATTAGGAGGATTTGCTCTATTTTGGGGGAAAATACCATGGAATTTTGGGAGGGATTGCATTCACTGTGTCCACTGCTTTGGGTAGCATGGATATTTTAACAATATTAATTGTTCCATTCCATGAGAACAGGATATCTTTCCATTTCTTGGTGTGTTTTGCAATGTCTTCATCAATGTCTTCAAGTTTTCAGTGTGCAGGTCTTTCACCTCCTTGGTTGACTTTATTCCCAGGTATTTTGTTCTTTTTGAATGCAGTTGTAAATAGGGTTGCTTTCTTTCTCTTTCTGATGGTTCATTATTAGTGTTTAGAAAGGCAACTGATCTCTGTGTATTGATTTTGCAACTTTACTGAATTGATTTATTAGTTCTAATAGTTTTTTTGTGGAATGAAGTGGAAAATTGGAATTCAAAAATCCCACTGTTTCTACCATATCCAGGTCGTCCACAACACGGAGGACAGCGGCTCCTAATATAACCTTCCCACAGTGCCTCTAAATGACATGTGGACTTTGGGTGAACTGGATCTGGGTAAGGCTTGGCTTCTATATGGAAGTTTGATGTTTTCTCTGCTTTTCTGGCATGCTGTTGACATACATGATGTTTTGAAAAGTAATTGACTTTCCAGTAATTTCAAACATACAACTTTACATACATAAAAACAAGTCTCGTCCCTTGATTAAATATACTCCTAAATATTGATGTTGACATTCTTAAAAATGGAATTGTTCTCATAAATTCTTTTTCAGATTATTTTTTGCCAGCGTATGCATATAAGATAGATTTTCATGAATTGATATTTTGTTCTATAACTTTGCTTATTAATGAGTTGATTAGCTCAAATAATTTCTTTGCTGATTATAGGTAGTCTTATATATAAGATGATGTGACCTATGTTCTGTGAAGAGACACGGTTTTAATTTTTCCATTCACCCATGGATGCCTTTTCTTTCTTTCCTCAAGATTCTGGGTAGAACTTCCAGTACACTATTGAGTAACGGTGATGAAGGCCAGCTTCCTGGCCCTGTTCCTGATTTCAGGAGTAAATCTTTCAGTCTTTAACGTTGAGCATGATGTTTGCTGTGGCTTTTTGTACTACTCTTTTCCATATTGAACAAATTTCCTTTTATTCCTGCTTTCTTGAGTGTTTTTCATGAAATAACACTGGATTTTCATTGTAGATGTTTTGCATTAATTGACATGATTATGTGTTTTTACTTCACACCATTATTGTGGTTGAATACATTGCTTACTTTTCATATGTTGAGCAACCTGAAATTTCTGATGTAGAGATACTTGCTTATGGCATTATCCATTTAAAGTTCTGTTGGTTTCATGTTGCTATTATTGTGTGATAGATTTTTACGTTCCTATTTGTAAGTTGTACTGGGGTAGTTTTCTTGTTTTTTTCCTTTATTTTTAAAATCTTTTTTAAAATAGTGGTTTTATTTCATTTTACTTATTTATTTATTTTGGCCACGTCCCATGGCTTGTGGGATCTTAGTTCCCCAGTCAGGGATCGAACCCGAGCCCTTGGCAGTGAAAGCACAGAGTCCTAACCACTGGGCCACCAGAGTATTCCCCAGTTTTCTTTTTCAAGATGTATTTGTATAATCTGATTAGACTTGGCTTGGTGTAAGTGGTTTGGAGGGTTAGCATTAGGGCTGGGGCTGGTGTGAGGGTTGGGGCTGTGTATGGTTCATGGTTGCTGTTATGGTTTAAGTTTTATGGTTAATGAGTTATTTATGGGTATGGTTAATGACTATATTTTATGGTTTGGTTATGGTTATGGTTTTGCTTATTGGTTAAGGTTTATGGTTTTGGTCTCAGGGTGTTAGGGTTCTGTGTTAGAGTGGGTGTTAGGGTATGGGTGAGAATTGGGGTACAGGTAGGATGCGGGTAGAGCATGGGTTAGGGTAAGGTACAGGTTTAGGGTACGGGTTAGGCTAAGGTTAGGTCAGGGCTTAGGGTCAGGATCAGAGTTTAGGGTTAGGGTCCATGTCAGGATTAGCGTCAAGGTTGAGCGAGGCCATTGTTTGCTGCTCCTCCAGTGCTGGATTCTCATTGATAGACGAATGAAATGTCTGCTCTGGTCACCCACTGTTTCCAATTGAGCTCAGCCTTAGTCAAGGGTTCTTAGGGCCTCAGAGGTCATGCAGGGTTTCCCTCCACCCTCCCTCCTGGGAAGGGTGATGCAGGCCCCACTCTGTCTGGGCAGCCCCAGGTCCAGCATGGCCCTGACATGCAGGATACTAAGTAGACGTGATGGAAGACTTGGTGCCTCAGTCTGCCAGCCCCCAGGTGCTGCCTTTTTTTTTTTCCCTTAATTAATTAATTAATTAATTTTGGGCTGTGTTGGGTCTGCATTGCTGCCCGGAGGCTTTCTCTAGTTGCGGCGAGTGGGGGCTTCTCATTGCGGTGGCTTCTCTTGTTGCAGAGCACAGGCTCTAAGCGCGTGGGCTTCAGCAGTTGGGGCTCGCGGGTTCTAGAGCGCAGGCTCAGTAGTTGTGGTGCACGGGCTTAGTTGCTCCACAGCATGTGGGATCTTCCCGGACCAGGGCTCAAACCCGTGTCCCCTGCATTGGCAGGTGGATTCTTAACCACTGCGCCACCAGGGAAGTCTGGTGTTGCGTTCGTGAGGGCCGGTGGGGCCCTCGTGGGACTGGGCGGATCCTTTGTTCCATCTGCACGGGTGTCCAAGCAGGTCTCAGAACAGCCCTTGGCCTCTGAGCGTCCAGGCAGGCACCCACGTTCCTCCAGCTCAGGTTAGCCTTGGCCCCTCCAGCCCCCGTGGCCAATTACTGAGCTGATTGTGTCTTTACTCTTTCAAATGAAATCACTCTCTCCAGGTTGGCGAGAAGTTTACTTGTGAACTTGGTTAGGGTTAGGGGTTAGGGGTTAAGGGTTAGGGGTTAGGGTCAGGGTTAGGGTTAGGGCTAGGGCTAGGGGTTAGGGTTAGGCTTAGGGTTGGGTTAGGGTTAGGGGTTAGGGTTAGGGTTTAGGTTTAGGGTTAGGGTTAGTGTTGGGTTAGGGTTAGGGTTAAGGTAGGGTTAGGGTTGGGTTAGGGTTAGGGTTTAGGGTTAGGGTGTCCAGCCTTACGTCCCATTCAGCTGTGAGTGTAGATGTGGTCAGTCCAGTTGCCTCACAGCCCGTGATTGAATTTTGTAAGAATTCCTCTCTCTCTCACTGTCTTTCTCTTTTTATAATTAATTTTTATAATGGGCTGGAGCTGATTTGCAATGTTGTGTTTCTTGGTGCTGTACATCCACTTGAGTCACTTACAGAGAGACATCAATAAATTCTTTTCTAGTTTCTAGTAGTCAGATATATGTTTTTTCTGTGAATAGAGTGTGCTGAGTCCAGTTCCTTGAACAATGAGTATGTCTTGGCGATTACATTATTGGCGTATGGAACGGTATCTGTGCCAATTTCAACCTCCTGGTTTATGCATCACCGCACCACACTTTTCCCCTTAAGCAGCCATAAGTGTGTTTTGTAAACGTGTGATGGTGTTCTGTTTGTAATTCAGTTCACGGTTGGCGATTTTTAGATTCCCTTTATAAGTGATATGATAAGTTTCTCTTGCTGTCTAACTTATTTCACTCTCAATGACCATACATAAGTCCCCCTGAGTTGCTGCAACTGGCCTCATTTCATTGATTTCAGGGCTGAGTAATATTCCGTTGTGCTTAAGTACCAAATTTTCTTTCACCGTTTTTTCCTTCCAAGGACTATGAAGTTGTACCCAAGTCGAGGCTGTTGTAAACATAGCAGCAGTAAACGGGGTGCCTGCATCCTGTGGATTTTTGGTTTTGCCAACATATAGGCCCATGAGTGGAAGCGCCCTATGCTTTGTAGCTCTGTTTTTTAGATGCTTCAGGAAACACAGCACACTTCTCCAGAGTGGCCGTTGGCAATTTACATTCCCCCCTTCAGCGTAACAAGGCTCCCTTTTCTCCTCTCCTTGTCCTGCATATCTGGTTTTTACCCTTTGTGAGGATGGTCCTTTTTTCTGATTCACAGTGATACCTCTCTGTAGTGTTGATTTGCATTGCCCGCTTCTTTGGTTGGGCAAAAAGGGCGTATGCGTTTTTCCTGAATATATTCTGGAAGTTAAATTTGAGAGACAGCTTTCTTTTTTAATTGATGAATTAATTAATTTATTTTTGGCTGTGTTGGGTCTTCGTTTCTGTGCGAAGGCTTTCTCTAGTTGTGGCAAGCGGGGGCCACTCTTCATCGCGGTGCGCGGGCCTCTCACTATCGCGGCCTCTCTTGTTGCGGAGCCCAGGCTCCAGACGCGCAGGCTCAGGAGTTGTGGCTCACGGGGCTAGTTGCTCCGCGGCATGTGGGAGCTTCCCAGACCAGGGTTCGAACCCGTGTCCCCTGCATTAGCAGGCAGATTCTCAACCACTGCGCCACCAGGGAAGCCCCTTGAATAGTTTTGTATTTAAAGTTTGTCTGTGGGGACTTCCCTGGTGACGCAGTGGTTAAGAGTCCGCCTGCCAATGCAGGGGACACGGGCTCAAGCCCTGGTCCGGGAAGCTCCCACATGCCGCAGAGCAACCAAGCCTGCGCGGCACAACTACTGAAGCCTGTGCGCCTAGAGCCCATGCTCGCCCACAAGAGAAGCCACCGCAATGAGAAGCCCGTGCACCACAACGAAGAGTAGCCCCGCTCGACGCAACTAGAGCAAGCCCACATGCAGCAACGAAGACCCAATGCAGCCAAACATAAATTATAAACTAAAATAAAATTTGCCTCTGAATAACTTTGAGTGAATTTGGTATAAGTTGTAAAGTTTGCATCTACATTCACTTCCTTCCAAATGGTTTCCAATGAATTGTTCCTTAACTACTTTTAGAAAACTTTTGGGATAGAGACTCCATTTTCGTTTGAATTTCCAGTTGAATGGATTCAGCAGTCCTGTCAGTAGGGCACGCTGCCTCCAGTGACCTGTGAGGGAGGCGCGGCCTGCACTTCCTGCACTGACCACAGGGTGGCGCCGAGTTCGCCTCTCTGACCCACAGCGCATGCTCGTTCCCTGCGAACTCGATTGTGAGGACAGCTGAGAGGAGTTGAGCCTCCTCAGGCGCGGGGGCGGGGGCGGGGGCCTTCGGGTAGGATGCCCGGCTCAGCTTCTCTGCTGAGAGGAGCTCGGTCTCCATCTCCTCAGGACTTCGGCTTCAGGACAAAGTGGGGCTGCCTCCACGCTGACTAGGGAACTAGGTTTCCTGAGGACCCAGGTGATGCCTGAGGAAAAGGTGAAGAGACGGTGAGGAAAAGTGGGGAGAAGCTTCCTGTGGGCGACTGACCGTTGAGGGGGTCCGTCTTCGTGTGAGCGAGGGAGGGCTTGGCGTGGAAAGCTGGGTGTTTGGTCAGGTTTGTGTGCAGGGTAGCCAGCGTGAGTTATGGGGCGTCCAGTTTTCCCAGCACCATTTATCGTGGGGCGTGTCGTGCTCCTTGGTGTGTCCTTGGTCCCTGTGTCATAAATTCACCGACCCCGTCCGTGTGGGTTGAATTCTGGTCTCTCTGTCCTGTTCCTCTGGTCCCTGTGCCCGTTTAGAGCCAGTTCCACACTGTTTTGGTGACTGTAGCTTCTCAGCAGAGTGTGACGTCAGGGAGGGAGATGCCTCCAGCCCGTTCTCTTTTTTCAGGGTTTCTTTGGCTATTTGGGGTCCTGTGTGGTTCCCCACAGATATTAGGAGGATTTGCTCTATTTTGGGGGAAAATACCATGGAATTTTGGGAGGGATTGCATTCACTGTGTCCACTGCTTTGGGTAGCATGGATATTTTAACAATATTAATTGTTCCATTCCATGAGAACAGGATATCTTTCCATTTCTTGGTGTGTTTTGCAATGTCTTCATCAATGTCTTCAAGTTTTCAGTGTGCAGGTCTTTCACCTCCTTGGTTGACTTTATTCCCAGGTATTTTGTTCTTTTTGAATGCAGTTGTAAATAGGGTTGCTTTCTTTCTCTTTCTGATGGTTCATTATTAGTGTTTAGAAAGGCAACTGATCTCTGTGTATTGATTTTGCAACTTTACTGAATTGATTTATTAGTTCTAATAGTTTTTTTGTGGAATGAAGTGGAAAATTGGAATTCAAAAATCCCACTGTTTCTACCATATCCAGGTCGTCCACAACACGGAGGACAGCGGCTCCTAATATAACCTTCCCACAGTGCCTCTAAATGACATGTGGACTTTGGGTGAACTGGATCTGGGTAAGGCTTGGCTTCTATATGGAAGTTTGATGTTTTCTCTGCTTTTCTGGCATGCTGTTGACATACATGATGTTTTGAAAAGTAATTGACTTTCCAGTAATTTCAAACATACAACTTTACATACATAAAAACAAGTCTCGTCCCTTGATTAAATATACTCCTAAATATTGATGTTGACATTCTTAAAAATGGAATTGTTCTCATAAATTCTTTTTCAGATTATTTTTTGCCAGCGTATGCATATAAGATAGATTTTCATGAATTGATATTTTGTTCTATAACTTTGCTTATTAATGAGTTGATTAGCTCAAATAATTTCTTTGCTGATTATAGGTAGTCTTATATATAAGATGATGTGACCTATGTTCTGTGAAGAGACACGGTTTTAATTTTTCCATTCACCCATGGATGCCTTTTCTTTCTTTCCTCAAGATTCTGGGTAGAACTTCCAGTACACTATTGAGTAACGGTGATGAAGGCCAGCTTCCTGGCCCTGTTCCTGATTTCAGGAGTAAATCTTTCAGTCTTTAACGTTGAGCATGATGTTTGCTGTGGCTTTTTGTACTACTCTTTTCCATATTGAACAAATTTCCTTTTATTCCTGCTTTCTTGAGTGTTTTTCATGAAATAACACTGGATTTTCATTGTAGATGTTTTGCATTAATTGACATGATTATGTGTTTTTACTTCACACCATTATTGTGGTTGAATACATTGCTTACTTTTCATATGTTGAGCAACCTGAAATTTCTGGTGTAGAGATACTTGCTTATGGCATTATCCATTTAAAGTTCTGTTGGTTTCATGTTGCTATTATTGTGTGATAGATTTTTACGTTCATATTTATAAGTTGTACTGGGGTAGTTTTCTTGTTTTTTTCCTTTATTTTTAAAATCTTTTTTAAAATAGTGGTTTTATTTCATTTTACTTATTTATTTATTTTGGCCACGTCCCATGGCTTGTGGGATCTTAGTTCCCCAGTCAGGGATCGAACCCGAGCCCTTGGCAGTGAAAGCACAGAGTCCTAACCACTGGGCCACCAGAGAATTCCCCAGTTTTCTTTTTCAAGATGTATTTGTATAATCTGATTAGACTTGGCTTGGTGTAAGTGGTTTGGAGGGTTAGCATTAGGGTTGGGGCTGGTGTGAGGGTTGGGGCTGTGTATGGTTTATGGTTGCTGTTATGGTTTAAGTTTTATGGTTAATGAGTTATTTATGGGTATGGTTAATGACTATATTTTATGGTTTGGTTATGGTTATGATTTTGCTTATTGGTTAAGGTTTATGGTTTTGGTCTCAGGGTGTTAGGGTTCTGTGTTAGAGTGGGTGTTAGGGTATGGGTGAGAATTGGGGTACAGGTAGGATGCAGGTAGAGCATGGGTTAGGGTAAGGTACAGGTTTAGGGTACGGGTTAGGCTAAGGTTAGGTCAGGGCTTAGGGTCAGGATCAGAGTTTAGGGTTAGGGTCCATGTCAGGATTAGCGTCAAGGTTGAGCGAGGCCATTGTTTGCTGCTCCAGTGCTGGATTCTCATTGATAGACGAATGAAATGTCTGCTCTGGTCACCCACTGTTTCAAATTGAGCTCAGCCTTAGTCAAGGGTTCTTAGGGCCTCAGAGGTCATGCAGGGTTTCCCTCCACCCTCCCTCCTGGGAAGGGTGATGCAAGCCCCACTCTGTCTGTGCAGCCCCAGGTCCAGCATGGCCCTGACATGCAGGATACTAAGTAGACGTGATGTAAGACTTGGTGCCTCAGTCGGCCAGCCCCCAGGTGCTGCCTTTTTTTTTTCTTAATTAATTAATTAATTAATTTTGGGCTGTGTTGGGTCTGCATTGCTGCCCGGAGGCTTTCTCTAGTTGCGGCGAGTGGGGGCTTCTCATTGCGGTGGCTTCTCTTGTTGCAGAGCACAGGCTCTAAGCGCGTGGGCTTCAGCAGTCGGGGCTCGCGGGTTCTTGAGCGCAGGCTCAGTAGTTGTGGTGCACGGGCTTAGTTGCTCCACAGCATGTGGGATCTTCCCGGACCAGGGCTCAAACCCGTGTCCCCTGCATGGGCAGGTGGATTCTTAGCCACTGCGCCACCAGGGAAGTCTGGTGTTGCGTTCGTGAGGGCTGGTGGGGCCCTCTTGGGACTGGACGGATCCTTTGTTCCATCTGCACGGGTGTCCAAGCAGGTCTCAGGACAGCCCTTGGCCTCTGAGCATCCAGGCAGGCACCCACGTTCCTCCAGCTCAGGTTAGCCTTGGCCCCTCCAGCCCCCGTGGCCAATTACTGAGCTGATTGTGTCTTTACTCTTTCAAATGAAATCACTCTCTCCAGGTGGGCGAGAAGTTTACTTGTGAACTTGGTTAGGGTTAGGGGTTAGGGGTTAAGGGTTAGGGGTTAGGGTCAGGGTTAGGGTTAGGGCTAGGGCTAGGGGTTAGGGTTAGGCTTAGGGTTGGGTTAGGGTTAGGGGTTAGGGTTAGGGTTTAGGTTTAGGGTTAGGGTTAGTGTTGGGTTAGGGTTAGGGTTAAGGTAGGGTTAGGGTTGGGTTAGGGTTAGGGTTTAGGGTTAGGGTGTCCAGCCTTACGTCCCATTCAGCTGTGAGTGTAGATGTGGTCAGTCCAGTTGCCTCACAGCCCGTGATTGAATTTTGTAAGAATTCCTCTCTCTCTCACTGTCTTTCTCTTTTTATAATTAATTTTTATAATGGGCTGGAGCTGATTTGCAATGTTGTGTTTCTTGGTGCTGTACATCCACTTGAGTCACTTACAGAGAGACATCAATAAATTCTTTTCTAGTTTCTAGTAGTCAGATATATGTTTTTTCTGTGAATAGAGTGTGCTGAGTCCAGTTCCTTGAACAATGAGTATGTCTTGGCGATTACATTATTGGCGTATGGAACGGTATCTGTGCCAATTTCAACCTCCTGGTTTATGCATCACCGCACCACACTTTTCCCCTTAAGCAGCCATAAGTGTGTTTTGTAAACGTGTGATGGTGTTCTGTTTGTAATTCAGTTCACGGTTGGCGATTTTTAGATTCCCTTTATAAGTGATATGATAAGTTTCTCTTGCTGTCTAACTTATTTCACTCTCAATGACCATACATAAGTCCCCCTGAGTTGCTGCAACTGGCCTCATTTCATTGATTTCAGGGCTGAGTAATATTCCGTTGTGCTTAAGTACCAAATTTTCTTTCACCGTTTTTTCCTTCCAAGGACTATGAAGTTGTACCCAAGTCGAGGCTGTTGTAAACATAGCAGCAGTAAACGGGGTGCCTGCATCCTGTGGATTTTTGGTTTTGCCAACATATAGGCCCATGAGTGGAAGCGCCCTATGCTTTGTAGCTCTGTTTTTTAGATGCTTCAGGAAACACAGCACACTTCTCCAGAGTGGCCGTTGGCAATTTACATTCCCCCCTTCAGCGTAACAAGGCTCCCTTTTCTCCTCTCCTTGTCCTGCATATCTGGTTTTTACCCTTTGTGAGGATGGTCCTTTTTTCTGATTCACAGTGATACCTCTCTGTAGTGTTGATTTGCATTGCCCGCTTCTTTGGTTGGGCAAAAAGGGCGTATGCGTTTTTCCTGAATATATTCTGGAAGTTAAATTTGAGAGACAGCTTTCTTTTTTAATTGATGAATTAATTAATTTATTTTTGGCTGTGTTGGGTCTTCGTTTCTGTGCGAAGGCTTTCTCTAGTTGTGGCAAGCGGGGGCCACTCTTCATCGCGGTGCGCGGGCCTCTCACTATCGCGGCCTCTCTTGTTGCGGAGCCCAGGCTCCAGACGCGCAGGCTCAGGAGTTGTGGCTCACGGGGCTAGTTGCTCCGCGGCATGTGGGAGCTTCCCAGACCAGGGTTCGAACCCGTGTCCCCTGCATTAGCAGGCAGATTCTCAACCACTGCGCCACCAGGGAAGCCCCTTGAATAGTTTTGTATTTAAAGTTTGTCTGTGGGGACTTCCCTGGTGACGCAGTGGTTAAGAGTCCGCCTGCCAATGCAGGGGACACGGGCTCGAGCCCTGGTCCGGGAAGCTCCCACATGCCGCAGAGCAACCAAGCCTGCGCGGCACAACTACTGAAGCCTGTGCGCCTAGAGCCCGTGCTCGCCCACAAGAGAAGCCACCGCAATGAGAAGCCCGTGCACCACAACGAAGAGTAGCCCCACTCGACGCAACTAGAGCAAGCCCACATGCAGCAACGAAGACCCAATGCAGCCAAACATAAATTATAAACTAAAATAAAATTTGCCTCTGAATAACTTTGAGTGAATTTGGTATAATTTGTAAAGTTTGCATCTACATTCACTTCCTTCCAAATGGTTTCCAATGAATTGTTCCTTAACTACTTTTAGAAAACTTTTGGGATAGAGACTCCATTTTCGTTTGAATTTCCAGTTTAATGGATTCAGCAGTCCTGTCAGTAGGGCACGCTGCCTCCAGTGACCTGTGAGGGAGGCGCGGCCTGCACTTCCTGCACTGACCACAGGGTGGCGCCGAGTTCGCCTCTCTGACCCACAGCGCATGCTCGTTCCCTGCGAACTCGATTGTGAGGACAGCTGAGAGGAGTTGAGCCTCCTCAGGCGCGGGGGCGGGGGCGGGGGCCTTCGGGTAGGATGCCCGGCTCAGCTTCTCTGCTGAGAGGAGCTCGGTCTCCATCTCCTCAGGACTTCGGCTTCAGGACAAAGTGGGGCTGCCTCCACGCTGACTAGGGAACTAGGTTTCCTGAGGACCCAGGTGATGCCTGAGGAAAAGGTGAAGAGACGGTGAGGAAAAGTGGGGAGAAGCTTCCTGTGGGCGACTGACCGTTGAGGGGGTCCGTCTTCGTGTGAGCGAGGGAGGGCTTGGCGTGGAAAGCTGGGTGTTTGGTCAGGTTTGTGTGCAGGGTAGCCAGCGTGAGTTATGGGGCGTCCAGTTTTCCCAGCACCATTTATCGTGGGGCGTGTCGTGCTCCTTGGTGTGTCCTTGGTCCCTGTGTCATAAATTCACCGACCCCGTCCGTGTGGGTTGAATTCTGGTCTCTCTGGCCTGTTCCTCTGGTCCCTGTGCCCGTTTAGAGCCAGTTCCACACTGTTTTGGTGACTGTAGCTTCTCAGCAGAGTGTGACGTCAGGGAGGGAGATGCCTCCAGCCCGTTCTCTTTTTTCAGGGTTTCTTTGGCTATTTGGGGTCCTGTGTGGTTCCCCACAGATATTAGGAGGATTTGCTCTATTTTGGGGGAAAATACCATGGAATTTTGGGAGGGATTGCATTCACTGTGTCCACTGCTTTGGGTAGCATGGATATTTTAACAATATTAATTGTTCCATTCCATGAGAACAGGATATCTTTCCATTTCTTGGTGTGTTTTGCAATGTCTTCATCAATGTCTTCAAGTTTTCAGTGTGCAGGTCTTTCACCTCCTTGGTTGACTTTATTCCCAGGTATTTTGTTCTTTTTGAATGCAGTTGTAAATAGGGTTGCTTTCTTTCTCTTTCTGATGGTTCATTATTAGTGTTTAGAAAGGCAACTGATCTCTGTGTATTGATTTTGCAACTTTACTGAATTGATTTATTAGTTCTAATAGTTTTTTTGTGGAATGAAGTGGAAAATTGGAATTCAAAAATCCCACTGTTTCTACCATATCCAGGTCGTCCACAACACGGAGGACAGCGGCTCCTAATATAACCTTCCCACAGTGCCTCTAAATGACATGTGGACTTTGGGTGAACTGGATCTGGGTAAGGCTTGGCTTCTATATGGAAGTTTGATGTTTTCTCTGCTTTTCTGGCATGCTGTTGACATACATGATGTTTTGAAAAGTAATTGACTTTCCAGTAATTTCAAACATACAACTTTACATACATAAAAACAAGTCTCGTCCCTTGATTAAATATACTCCTAAATATTGATGTTGACATTCTTAAAAATGGAATTGTTCTCATAAATTCTTTTTCAGATTATTTTTTGCCAGCGTATGCATATAAGATAGATTTTCATGAATTGATATTTTGTTCTATAACTTTGCTTATTAATGAGTTGATTAGCTCAAATAATTTCTTTGCTGATTATAGGTAGTCTTATATATAAGATGATGTGACCTATGTTCTGTGAAGAGACACGGTTTTAATTTTTCCATTCACCCATGGATGCCTTTTCTTTCTTTCCTCAAGATTCTGGGTAGAACTTCCAGTACACTATTGAGTAACGGTGATGAAGGCCAGCTTCCTGGCCCTGTTCCTGATTTCAGGAGTAAATCTTTCAGTCTTTAACGTTGAGCATGATGTTTGCTGTGGCTTTTTGTACTACTCTTTTCCATATTGAACAAATTTCCTTTTATTCCTGCTTTCTTGAGTGTTTTTCATGAAATAACACTGGATTTTCATTGTAGATGTTTTGCATTAATTGACATGATTATGTGTTTTTACTTCACACCATTATTGTGGTTGAATACATTGCTTACTTTTCATATGTTGAGCAACCTGAAATTTCTGGTGTAGAGATACTTGCTTATGGCATTATCCATTTAAAGTTCTGTTGGTTTCATGTTGCTATTATTGTGTGATAGATTTTTACGTTCATATTTATAAGTTGTACTGGGGTAGTTTTCTTGTTTTTTTCCTTTATTTTTAAAATCTTTTTTAAAATAGTGGTTTTATTTCATTTTACTTATTTATTTATTTTGGCCACGTCCCATGGCTTGTGGGATCTTAGTTCCCCAGTCAGGGATCGAACCCGAGCCCTTGGCAGTGAAAGCACAGAGTCCTAACCACTGGGCCACCAGAGAATTCCCCAGTTTTCTTTTTCAAGATGTATTTGTATAATCTGATTAGACTTGGCTTGGTGTAAGTGGTTTGGAGGGTTAGCATTAGGGTTGGGGCTGGTGTGAGGGTTGGGGCTGTGTATGGTTTATGGTTGCTGTTATGGTTTAAGTTTTATGGTTAATGAGTTATTTATGGGTATGGTTAATGACTATATTTTATGGTTTGGTTATGGTTATGATTTTGCTTATTGGTTAAGGTTTATGGTTTTGGTCTCAGGGTGTTAGGGTTCTGTGTTAGAGTGGGTGTTAGGGTATGGGTGAGAATTGGGGTACAGGTAGGATGCAGGTAGAGCATGGGTTAGGGTAAGGTACAGGTTTAGGGTACGGGTTAGGCTAAGGTTAGGTCAGGGCTTAGGGTCAGGATCAGAGTTTAGGGTTAGGGTCCATGTCAGGATTAGCGTCAAGGTTGAGCGAGGCCATTGTTTGCTGCTCCAGTGCTGGATTCTCATTGATAGACGAATGAAATGTCTGCTCTGGTCACCCACTGTTTCCAATTGAGCTCAGCCTTAGTCAAGGGTTCTTAGGGCCTCAGAGGTCATGCAGGGTTTCCCTCCACCCTCCCTCCTGGGAAGGGTGATGCAAGCCCCACTCTGTCTGTGCAGCCCCAGGTCCAGCATGGCCCTGACATGCAGGATACTAAGTAGACGTGATGTAAGACTTGGTGCCTCAGTCGGCCAGCCCCCAGGTGCTGCCTTTTTTTTTTCTTAATTAATTAATTAATTAATTTTGGGCTGTGTTGGGTCTGCATTGCTGCCCGGAGGCTTTCTCTAGTTGCGGCGAGTGGGGGCTTCTCATTGCGGTGGCTTCTCTTGTTGCAGAGCACAGGCTCTAAGCGCGTGGGCTTCAGCAGTCGGGGCTCGCGGGTTCTTGAGCGCAGGCTCAGTAGTTGTGGTGCACGGGCTTAGTTGCTCCACAGCATGTGGGATCTTCCCGGACCAGGGCTCAAACCCGTGTCCCCTGCATGGGCAGGTGGATTCTTAGCCACTGCGCCACCAGGGAAGTCTGGTGTTGCGTTCGTGAGGGCTGGTGGGGCCCTCTTGGGACTGGACGGATCCTTTGTTCCATCTGCACGGGTGTCCAAGCAGGTCTCAGGACAGCCCTTGGCCTCTGAGCATCCAGGCAGGCACCCACGTTCCTCCAGCTCAGGTTAGCCTTGGCCCCTCCAGCCCCCGTGGCCAATTACTGAGCTGATTGTGTCTTTACTCTTTCAAATTAAATCACTCTCTCCAGGTGGGCGAGAAGTTTACTTGTGAACTTGGTTAGGGTTAGGGGTTAGGGGTTAAGGGTTAGGGGTTAGGGTCAGGGCTAGGGCTAGGGCTAGGGGTTAGGGTTAGGCTTAGGGTTGGGTTAGGGTTAGGGTTTAGGTTTAGGGTTAGGGTTAGTGTTGGGTTAGGGTTACGGTTAAGGTAGGGTTAGGGTTGGGTTAGGGTTCGGGTTAGGGTTTAGGGTTAGGGTGTCCAGCCTTACGTCCCATTGAGCTGTGAGTGTAGATGTGGTCAGTCCAGTTGCATCACAGCCCCTGATTGAATTTTGTGAGAATTCCTCTCTCTCTCACTGTCTTTCTTTTTTTATAATTAATTTTTATAATGGGGTGTAGCTGATTTGCAATGTTGTGTTTCTTGGTGCTGTACATCCACCTGAGTCACTTACAGAGAGGCATCAATAAATTCTTTTCTAGTTTCTAGTAGTCAGATATATGTTTTTTCTGTGAATAGAGTGTGCTGAGTCCAGTTCCTTGAACCATGAGTATGTCTTGGCGATTACATTATTGGCGTATGGAACGGTATCTGTGCCAATTTCAACCTCCTGGTTTATGCATCACCGTACCACACTTTTCCCCTTAAGCAGCCGTAAGTGTGTTTTGTAAATGTGTGATGGTGTTCTGTTTGTAATTCAGTTCACGGTTGGCGATTTTTAGATTCCCTTTATAAGTGATATCTTATGATAAGTTTCTCTTGCTGTCTAACTTATTTCACTCTCAATGACCATACATAAGTCCCCCTGAGTTGCTGCAACTGGCCTCATTTCATTGATTTCAGGGCTGAGTAATATTCCGTTGTGCTTAAGTACCAAATTTTCTTTCACCGTTTTTTCCTTCCAAGGACTATGAAGTTGTACCCAAGTCGAGGCTGTTGTAAACATAGCAGCAGTAAACGGGGTGCCTGCATCCTGTGGATTTTTGGTTTTGCCAACATATAGGCCCATGAGTGGAAGCGCCCTATGCTTTGTAGCTCTGTTTTTTAGATGCTTCAGGAAACACAGCACACTTCTCCAGAGTGGCCGTTGGCAATTTACATTCCCCCCTTCAGCGTAACGAGGCTCCCTTTTCTCCTCTCCTTGTCCTGCATATCTGGTTTTTACCCTTTGTGAGGATGGTCCTTTTTTCTGATTCACAGTGATACCTCTCTGTAGTGTTGATTTGCATTGCCCGCTTCTTTGGTTGGGCAAAAAGGGCGTATGCGTTTTTCCTGAATATATTCTGGAAGTTAAATTTGAGAGACAGCTTTCTTTTTTAATTGATGAATTAATTAATTTATTTTTGGCTGTGTTGGGTCTTCGTTTCTGTGCGAAGGCTTTCTCTAGTTGTGGCAAGCGGGGGCCACTCTTCATCGCGGTGCGCGGGCCTCTCACTATCGCGGCCTCTCTTGTTGCGGAGCCCAGGCTCCAGACGCGCAGGCTCAGGAGTTGTGGCTCACGGGGCTAGTTGCTCCGCGGCATGTGGGAGCTTCCCAGACCAGGGTTCGAACCCGTGTCCCCTGCATTAGCAGGCAGATTCTCAACCACTGCGCCACCAGGGAAGCCCCTTGAATAGTTTTGTATTTAAAGTTTGTCTGTGGGGACTTCCCTGGTGACGCAGTGGTTAAGAGTCCGCCTGCCAATGCAGGGGACACGGGCTCGAGCCCTGGTCCGGGAAGCTCCCACATGCCGCAGAGCAACCAAGCCTGCGCGGCACAACTACTGAAGCCTGTGCGCCTAGAGCCCGTGCTCGCCCACAAGAGAAGCCACCGCAATGAGAAGCCCGTGCACCACAACGAAGAGTAGCCCCGCTCGACGCAACCAGAGCAAGCCCACATGCAGCAACGAAGACCCAATGCAGCCAAACATAAATTATAAACTAAAATAAAATTTGCCTCTGAATAACTTTGAGTGAATTTGGTATAAGTTGTAAAGTTTGCATCTACATTCACTTCCTTCCAAATGGTTTCCAATGAATTGTTCCTTAACTACTTTTAGAAAACTTTTGGGATAGAGACTCCATTTTCGTTTGAATTTCCAGTTTAATGGATTCAGCAGTCCTGTCAGTAGGGCACGCTGCCTCCAGTGACCTGTGAGGGAGGCGCGGCCTGCACTTCCTGCACTGACCACAGGGTGGCGCCGAGTTCGCCTCTCTGACCCACAGCGCATGCTCGTTCCCTGCGAACTCGATTGTGAGGACAGCTGAGAGGAGTTGAGCCTCCTCAGGCGCGGGGGCGGGGGCGGGGGCCTTCGGGTAGGATGCCCGGCTCAGCTTCTCTGCTGAGAGGAGCTCGGTCTCCATCTCCTCAGGACTTCGGCTTCAGGACAAAGTGGGGCTGCCTCCACGCTGACTAGGGAACTAGGTTTCCTGAGGACCCAGGTGATGCCTGAGGAAAAGGTGAAGAGACGGTGAGGAAAAGTGGGGAGAAGCTTCCTGTGGGCGACTGACCGTTGAGGGGGTCCGTCTTCGTGTGAGCGAGGGAGGGCTTGGCGTGGAAAGCTGGGTGTTTGGTCAGGTTTGTGTGCAGGGTAGCCAGCGTGAGTTATGGGGCGTCCAGTTTTCCCAGCACCATTTATCGTGGGGCGTGTCGTGCTCCTTGGTGTGTCCTTGGTCCCTGTGTCATAAATTCACCGACCCCGTCCGTGTGGGTTGAATTCTGGTCTCTCTGGCCTGTTCCTCTGGTCCCTGTGCCCGTTTAGAGCCAGTTCCACACTGTTTTGGTGACTGTAGCTTCTCAGCAGAGTGTGACGTCAGGGAGGGAGATGCCTCCAGCCCGTTCTCTTTTTTCAGGGTTTCTTTGGCTATTTGGGGTCCTGTGTGGTTCCCCACAGATATTAGGAGGATTTGCTCTATTTTGGGGGAAAATACCATGGAATTTTGGGAGGGATTGCATTCACTGTGTCCACTGCTTTGGGTAGCATGGATATTTTAACAATATTAATTGTTCCATTCCATGAGAACAGGATATCTTTCCATTTCTTGGTGTGTTTTGCAATGTCTTCATCAATGTCTTCAAGTTTTCAGTGTGCAGGTCTTTCACCTCCTTGGTTGACTTTATTCCCAGGTATTTTGTTCTTTTTGAATGCAGTTGTAAATAGGGTTGCTTTCTTTCTCTTTCTGATGGTTCATTATTAGTGTTTAGAAAGGCAACTGATCTCTGTGTATTGATTTTGCAACTTTACTGAATTGATTTATTAGTTCTAATAGTTTTTTTGTGGAATGAAGTGGAAAATTGGAATTCAAAAATCCCACTGTTTCTACCATATCCAGGTCGTCCACAACACGGAGGACAGCGGCTCCTAATATAACCTTCCCACAGTGCCTCTAAATGACATGTGGACTTTGGGTGAACTGGATCTGGGTAAGGCTTGGCTTCTATATGGAAGTTTGATGTTTTCTCTGCTTTTCTGGCATGCTGTTGACATACATGATGTTTTGAAAAGTAATTGACTTTCCAGTAATTTCAAACATACAACTTTACATACATAAAAACAAGTCTCGTCCCTTGATTAAATATACTCCTAAATATTGATGTTGACATTCTTAAAAATGGAATTGTTCTCATAAATTCTTTTTCAGATTATTTTTTGCCAGCGTATGCATATAAGATAGATTTTCATGAATTGATATTTTGTTCTATAACTTTGCTTATTAATGAGTTGATTAGCTCAAATAATTTCTTTGCTGATTATAGGTAGTCTTATATATAAGATGATGTGACCTATGTTCTGTGAAGAGACACGGTTTTAATTTTTCCATTCACCCATGGATGCCTTTTCTTTCTTTCCTCAAGATTCTGGGTAGAACTTCCAGTACACTATTGAGTAACGGTGATGAAGGCCAGCTTCCTGGCCCTGTTCCTGATTTCAGGAGTAAATCTTTCAGTCTTTAACGTTGAGCATGATGTTTGCTGTGGCTTTTTGTACTACTCTTTTCCATATTGAACAAATTTCCTTTTATTCCTGCTTTCTTGAGTGTTTTTCATGAAATAACACTGGATTTTCATTGTAGATGTTTTGCATTAATTGACATGATTATGTGTTTTTACTTCACACCATTATTGTGGTTGAATACATTGCTTACTTTTCATATGTTGAGCAACCTGAAATTTCTGGTGTAGAGATACTTGCTTATGGCATTATCCATTTAAAGTTCTGTTGGTTTCATGTTGCTATTATTGTGTGATAGATTTTTACGTTCATATTTATAAGTTGTACTGGGGTAGTTTTCTTGTTTTTTTCCTTTATTTTTAAAATCTTTTTTAAAATAGTGGTTTTATTTCATTTTACTTATTTATTTATTTTGGCCACGTCCCATGGCTTGTGGGATCTTAGTTCCCCAGTCAGGGATCGAACCCGAGCCCTTGGCAGTGAAAGCACAGAGTCCTAACCACTGGGCCACCAGAGAATTCCCCAGTTTTCTTTTTCAAGATGTATTTGTATAATCTGATTAGACTTGGCTTGGTGTAAGTGGTTTGGAGGGTTAGCATTAGGGCTGGGGCTGGTGTGAGGGTTGGGGCTGTGTATGGTTTATGGTTGCTGTTATGGTTTAAGTTTTATGGTTAATGAGTTATTTATGGGTATGGTTAATGACTATATTTTATGGTTTGGTTATGGTTATGATTTTGCTTATTGGTTAAGGTTTATGGTTTTGGTCTCAGGGTGTTAGGGTTCTGTGTTAGAGTGGGTGTTAGGGTATGGGTGAGAATTGGGGTACAGGTAGGATGCAGGTAGAGCATGGGTTAGGGTAAGGTACAGGTTTAGGGTACGGGTTAGGCTAAGGTTAGGTCAGGGCTTAGGGTCAGGATCAGAGTTTAGGGTTAGGGTCCATGTCAGGATTAGCGTCAAGGTTGAGCGAGGCCATTGTTTGCTGCTCCAGTGCTGGATTCTCATTGATAGACGAATGAAATGTCTGCTCTGGTCACCCACTGTTTCCAATTGAGCTCAGCCTTAGTCAAGGGTTCTTAGGGCCTCAGAGGTCATGCAGGGTTTCCCTCCACCCTCCCTCCTGGGAAGGGTGATGCAAGCCCCACTCTGTCTGTGCAGCCCCAGGTCCAGCATGGCCCTGACATGCAGGATACTAAGTAGACGTGATGTAAGACTTGGTGCCTCAGTCGGCCAGCCCCCAGGTGCTGCCTTTTTTTTTTCTTAATTAATTAATTAATTAATTTTGGGCTGTGTTGGGTCTGCATTGCTGCCCGGAGGCTTTCTCTAGTTGCGGCGAGTGGGGGCTTCTCATTGCGGTGGCTTCTCTTGTTGCAGAGCACAGGCTCTAAGCGCGTGGGCTTCAGCAGTCGGGGCTCGCGGGTTCTTGAGCGCAGGCTCAGTAGTTGTGGTGCACGGGCTTAGTTGCTCCACAGCATGTGGGATCTTCCCGGACCAGGGCTCAAACCCGTGTCCCCTGCATGGGCAGGTGGATTCTTAGCCACTGCGCCACCAGGGAAGTCTGGTGTTGCGTTCGTGAGGGCTGGTGGGGCCCTCTTGGGACTGGACGGATCCTTTGTTCCATCTGCACGGGTGTCCAAGCAGGTCTCAGGACAGCCCTTGGCCTCTGAGCATCCAGGCAGGCACCCACGTTCCTCCAGCTCAGGTTAGCCTTGGCCCCTCCAGCCCCCGTGGCCAATTACTGAGCTGATTGTGTCTTTACTCTTTCAAATTAAATCACTCTCTCCAGGTGGGCGAGAAGTTTACTTGTGAACTTGGTTAGGGTTAGGGGTTAGGGGTTAAGGGTTAGGGGTTAGGGTCAGGGCTAGGGCTAGGGCTAGGGGTTAGGGTTAGGCTTAGGGTTGGGTTAGGGTTAGGGTTTAGGTTTAGGGTTAGGGTTAGTGTTGGGTTAGGGTTACGGTTAAGGTAGGGTTAGGGTTGGGTTAGGGTTCGGGTTAGGGTTTAGGGTTAGGGTGTCCAGCCTTACGTCCCATTGAGCTGTGAGTGTAGATGTGGTCAGTCCAGTTGCATCACAGCCCCTGATTGAATTTTGTGAGAATTCCTCTCTCTCTCACTGTCTTTCTTTTTTTATAATTAATTTTTATAATGGGGTGTAGCTGATTTGCAATGTTGTGTTTCTTGGTGCTGTACATCCACCTGAGTCACTTACAGAGAGGCATCAATAAATTCTTTTCTAGTTTCTAGTAGTCAGATATATGTTTTTTCTGTGAATAGAGTGTGCTGAGTCCAGTTCCTTGAACCATGAGTATGTCTTGGCGATTACATTATTGGCGTATGGAACGGTATCTGTGCCAATTTCAACCTCCTGGTTTATGCATCACCGCACCACACTTTTCTCCTTAAGCAGCCGTAAGTGTGTTTTGTAAATGTGTGATGGTGTTCTGTTTGTAATTCAGTTGACGGTTGGCGATTTTTAGATTCCCTTTATAAGTGATATCTTATGATAAGTTTCTCTTGCTGTCTAACTGATTTCACTCTCAATGACCATACATAAGTCCCCCTGAGTTGCTGCAACTGGCCTCATTTCATTGATTTCAGGGCTGAGTAATATTCCGTTGTGCTTAAGTACCAAATTTTCTTTCACCGTTTTTTCCTTCCAAGGACTATGAAGTTGTACCCAAGTCGAGGCTGTTGTAAACATAGCAGCAGTAAACGGGGTGCCTGCATCCTGTGGATTTTTGGTTTTGCCAACATATAGGCCCATGAGTGGAAGCGCCCTATGCTTTGTAGCTCTGTTTTTTAGATGCTTCAGGAAACACAGCACACTTCTCCAGAGTGGCCGTTGGCAATTTACATTCCCCCCTTCAGCGTAACGAGGCTCCCTTTTCTCCTCTCCTTGTCCTGCATATCTGGTTTTTACCCTTTGTGAGGATGGTCCTTTTTTCTGATTCGAAGTGATACCTCTCTGTAGTGTTGATTTGCATTGCCCGCTTCTTTGGTTGGGCAAAAAGGGCGTATGCGTTTTTCCTGAATATATTCTGGAAGTTAAATTTGAGAGACAGCTTTCTTTTTTAATTGATGAATTAATTAATTTATTTTTGGCTGTGTTGGGTCTTCGTTTCTGTGCGAAGGCTTTCTCTAGTTGTGGCAAGCGGGGGCCACTCTTCATCGCGGTGCGCGGGCCTCTCACTATCGCGGCCTCTCTTGTTGCGGAGCACAGGCTCCAGACGCGCAGGGTCAGTAGTTGTGGCTCACGGGGCTAGTTGCTCCGCGGCATGTGGGATCTTCCCGGACCAGGGCTCGAACCCGTGTCCCCTGCATTAGCAGGCAGATTCTCAACCACTGCGCCACCAGGGAAGCCCCTTGAATAGTTTTGTATTTAAAGTTTGTCTGTGGGGACTTCCCTGGTGACGCAGTGGTTAAGAGTCCGCCTGCCAATGCAGGGGACACGGGCTCAAGCCCTGGTCCGGGAAGCTCCCACATGCCGCAGAGCAACCAAGCCTGCGCGGCACAACTACTGAAGCCTGTGCGCCTAGAGCCCATGCTCGCCCACAAGAGAAGCCACCGCAATGAGAAGCCCGTGCACCACAACGAAGAGTAGCCCCGCTCGACGCAACTAGAGCAAGCCCACATGCAGCAACGAAGACCCAATGCAGCCAAACATAAATTATAAACTAAAATAAAATTTGCCTCTGAATAACTTTGAGTGAATTTGGTATAAGTTGTAAAGTTTGCATCTACATTCACTTCATTCCAAATGGTTTCCAATTAATTGTTCCTTAACTACTTTTAGAAAACTTTTGGGATAGAGACTCCATTTTCGTTTGAATTTCCAGTTTAATGGATTCAGCAGTCCTGTCAGTAGGGCACGCTGCCTCCAGTGACCTGTGAGGGAGGCGCGGCCTGCACTTCCTGCACTGACCACAGGGTGGCGCCGAGTTCGCCTCTCTGACCCACAGCGCATGCTCCTTCCCTGCGAACTCCATTGTGAGGACAGCTGAGAGGAGTTGAGCCTCCTCAGGCGCGGGGGCGGGGGCGGGGGCCTTCGGGTAGGATGCCCGGCTCAGCTTCTCTGCTGAGAGGAGCTCGGTCTCCATCTCCTCAGGACTCGCTGGGGTTTCGGCTTCAGGACAAAGTGGGGCTGCCTCCACGCTGACTAGGGAACTAGGGTTCCTGAGGACCCAGGTGATGCCTGAGGAAAAGGTGAAGAGACGGTGAGGAAAAGTGGGGAGAAGCTTCCTGTGGGCGACTGACCGTTGAGGGGGTCCGTCTTCGTGTGAGCGAGGGAGGGCTTGGCGTGGAAAGCTGGGTGTTTGGTCAGGTTTGTGTGCAGGGTAGCCAGCGTGAGTTATGGGGCGTCCAGTTTTCCCAGCACCATTTATCGTGGGGCGTGTCGTGCTCCTTGGTGTGTCCTTGGTCCCTGTGTCATAAATTCACCGACCCCGTCCGTGTGGGTTGAATTCTGGTCTCTCTGGCCTGTTCCTCTGGTCCCTGTGCCCGTTTAGAGCCAGTTCCACACTGTTTTGGTGACTGTAGCTTCTCAGCAGAGTGTGACGTCAGGGAGGGAGATGCCTCCAGCCCGTTCTCTTTTTTCAGGGTTTCTTTGGCTATTTGGGGTCCTGTGTGGTTCCCCACAGATATTAGGAGGATTTGCTCTATTTTGGGGGAAAATACCATGGAATTTTGGGAGGGATTGCATTCACTGTGTCCACTGCTTTGGGTAGCATGGATATTTTAACAATATTAATTGTTCCATTCCATGAGAACAGGATATCTTTCCATTTCTTGGTGTGTTTTGCAATGTCTTCATCAATGTCTTCAAGTTTTCAGTGTGCAGGTCTTTCACCTCCTTGGTTGACTTTATTCCCAGGTATTTTGTTCTTTTTGAATGCAGTTGTAAATAGGGTTGCTTTCTTTCTCTTTCTGATGGTTCATTATTAGTGTTTAGAAAGGCAACTGATCTCTGTGTATTGATTTTGCAACTTTACTGAATTGATTTATTAGTTCTAATAGTTTTTTTGTGGACTGAAGTGGAAAATTGGAATTCAAAAATCCCACTGTTTCTACCATATCCAGGTCGTCCACAACACGGAGGACAGCGGCTCCTAATATAACCTTCCCACAGTGCCTCTAAATGACATGTGGACTTTGGGTGAACTGGATCTGGGTAAGGCTTGGCTTCTATATGGAAGTTTGATGTTTTCTCTGCTTTTCTGGCATGCTGTTGACATACATGATGTTTTGAAAAGTAATTGACTTTCCAGTAATTTCAAACATACAACTTTACATACATAAAAACAAGTCTCGTCCCTTGATTAAATATACTCCTAAATATTGATGTTGACATTCTTAAAAATGGAATTGTTCTCATAAATTCTTTTTCAGATTATTTTTTGCCAGCGTATGCATATAAGATAGATTTTCATGAATTGATATTTTGTTCTATAACTTTGCTTATTAATGAGTTGATTAGCTCAAATAATTTCTTTGCTGATTATAGGTAGTCTTATATATAAGATGATGTGACCTATGTTCTGTGAAGAGACACGGTTTTAATTTTTCCATTCACCCATGGATGCCTTTTCTTTCTTTCCTCAAGATTCTGGGTAGAACTTCCAGTACACTATTGAGTAACGGTGATGAAGGCCAGCTTCCTGGCCCTGTTCCTGATTTCAGGAGTAAATCTTTCAGTCTTTAACGTTGAGCATGATGTTTGCTGTGGCTTTTTGTACTACTCTTTTCCATATTGAGCAAATTTCCTTTTATTCCTGCTTTCTTGAGTGTTTTTCATGAAATAACCCTGGATTTTCATTGTAGATTTTTTGCATTAATTGATATGATTATGTGTTTTTACTTCACACCATTATTGTGGTTGAATACATTGCTTACTTTTCGTATGTTGAGCAACCTGAAATTTCTGATGTAGAGATACTTGCTTATGGCATTATCCATTTAAAGTTCTGTTGGTTTCATGTTGCTATTATTGTGTGATAGATTTTTACGTTCCTATTTGTAAGTTGTACTGGGGTAGTTTTCTTGTTTTTTTCCTTTATTTTTAAAATCTTTTTTAAAATAGTGGTTTTATTTCATTTTACTTATTTATTTATTTTGGCCACGTCCCATGGCTTGTGGGATCTTAGTTCCCCAGTCAGGGATCGAACCCGAGCCCTTGGCAGTGAAAGCACAGAGTCCTAACCACTGGGCCACCAGAGTATTCCCCAGTTTTCTTTTTCGAGATGTAGTTGTATAATCTGATTAGACTTGGCTTGGTGTAAGTGGTTTGGAGGGTTAGCATTAGGGCTGGGGCTGGTGTGAGGGTTGGGGCTGTGTATGGTTCATGGTTGCTGTTATGGTTTAAGTTTTATGGTTAATGAGTTATTTATGGGTATGGTTAATGACTATATTTTATGGTTTGGTTATGGTTATGGTTTTGCTTATTGGTTAAGGTTTATGGTTTTGGTCTCAGGGTGTTAGGGTTCTGTGTTAGAGTGGGTGTTAGGGTATGGGTGAGAATTGGGGTACAGGTAGGATGCGGGTAGAGCATGGGTTAGGGTAAGGTACAGGTTTAGGGTACGGGTTAGGCTAAGGTTAGGTCAGGGCTTAGGGTCAGGATCAGAGTTTAGGGTTAGGGTCCATGTCAGGATTAGCGTCAAGGTTGAGCGAGGCCATTGTTTGCTGCTCCTCCAGTGCTGGATTCTCATTGATAGACGAATGAAATGTCTGCTCTGGTCACCCACTGTTTCAAATTGAGCTCAGCCTTAGTCAAGGGTTCTTAGGGCCTCAGAGGTCATGCAGGGTTTCCCTCCACCCTCCCTCCTGGGAAGGGTGATGCAGGCCCCACTCTGTCTGGGCAGCCCCAGGTCCAGCATGGCCCTGACATGCAGGATACTAAGTAGACGTGATGGAAGACTTGGTGCCTCAGTCTGCCAGCCCCCAGGTGCTGCCTTTTTTTTTTCCCTTAATTAATTAATTAATTAATTAATTTTGGGCTGTGTTGGGTCTGCATTGCTGCCCGGAGGCTTTCTCTAGTTGCGGCGAGTGGGGGCTTCTCATTGCGGTGGCTTCTCTTGTTGCAGAGCACAGGCTCTAAGCGCGTGGGCTTCAGCAGTTGGGGCTCGCGGGTTCTAGAGCGCAGGCTCAGTAGTTGTGGTGCACGGGCTTAGTTGCTCCACAGCATGTGGGATCTTCCCGGACCAGGGCTCAAACCCGTGTCCCCTGCATGGGCAGGTGGATTCTTAACCACTGCGCCACCAGGGAAGTCTGGTGTTGCGTTCGTGAGGGCCGGTGGGGCCCTCGTGGGACTGGGCGGATCCTTTGTTCCATCTGCACGGGTGTCCAAGCAGGTCTCAGAACAGCCCTTGGCCTCTGAGCGTCCAGGCAGGCACCCACGTTCCTCCAGCTCAGGTTAGCCTTGGCCCCTCCAGCCCCCGTGGCCAATTACTGAGCTGATTGTGTCTTTACTCTTTCAAATGAAATCACTCTCTCCAGGTGGGCGAGAAGTTTACTTGTGAACTTGGTTAGGGTTAGGGGTTAGGGGTTAAGGGTTAGGGGTTAGGGTCAGGGTTAGGGTTAGGGCTAGGGCTAGGGTTTAGGGTTAGGCTTAGGGTTGGGTTAGGGTTAGGGGTTAGGGTTAGGGTTTAGGTTTAGGGTTAGGGTTAGTGTTGGGTTAGGGTTAGGGTTAAGGTAGGGTTAGGGTTGGGTTAGGGTTAGGGTTTAGGGTTAGGGTGTCCAGCCTTACGTCCCATTCAGCTGTGAGTGTAGATGTGGTCAGTCCAGTTGCCTCACAGCCCGTGATTGAATTTTGTAAGAATTCCTCTCTCTCTCACTGTCTTTCTCTTTTTATAATTAATTTTTATAATGGGCTGGAGCTGATTTGCAATGTTGTGTTTCTTGGTGCTGTACATCCACTTGAGTCACTTACAGAGAGACATCAATAAATTCTTTTCTAGTTTCTAGTAGTCAGATATATGTTTTTTCTGTGAATAGAGTGTGCTGAGTCCAGTTCCTTGAACAATGAGTATGTCTTGGCGATTCCATTATTGGC
This sequence comes from Balaenoptera borealis, assembly GCF_965194805.1. NCBI lineage: Eukaryota > Metazoa > Chordata > Mammalia > Artiodactyla > Balaenopteridae > Balaenoptera > Balaenoptera borealis. The sequence goes on from NW_028122943.1 coordinate 43,394, forward strand.
GTATGGAACGGTATCTGTGCCAATTTCAACCTCCTGGTTTATGCATCACCGCACCACACTTTTCCCCTTAAGCAGCCATAAGTGTGTTTTGTAAACGTGTGATGGTGTTCTGTTTGTAATTCAGTTCACGGTTGGCGATTTTTAGATTCCCTTTATAAGTGATACGATAAGTTTCTCTTGCTGTCTAACTGATTTCACTCTCAATGACCATACATAAGTCCCCCTGAGTTGCTGCAACTGGCCTCATTTCATTGATTTCAGGGCTGAGTAATATTCCGTTGTGCTTAAGTACCAAATTTTCTTTCACCGTTTTTTCCTTCCAAGGACTATGAAGTTGTACCCAAGTCGAGGCTGTTGTAAACATAGCAGCAGTAAACGGGGTGCCTGCATCCTGTGGATTTTTGGTTTTGCCAACATATAGGCCCATGAGTGGAAGCGCCCTATGCTTTGTAGCTCTGTTTTTTAGATGCTTCAGGAAACACAGCACACTTCTCCAGAGTGGCCGTTGGCAATTTACATTCCCCCCTTCAGCGTAACGAGGCTCCCTTTTCTCCTCTCCTTGTCCTGCATATCTGGTTTTTACCCTTTGTGAGGATGGTCCTTTTTTCTGATTCACAGTGATACCTCTCTGTAGTGTTGATTTGCATTGCCCGCTTCTTTGGTTGGGCAAAAAGGGCGTATGCGTTTTTCCTGAATATATTCTGGAAGTTAAATTTGAGAGACAGCTTTCTTTTTTAATTGATGAATTAATTAATTTATTTTTGGCTGTGTTGGGTCTTCGTTTCTGTGCGAAGGCTTTCTCTAGTTGTGGCAAGCGGGGGCCACTCTTCATCGCGGTGCGCGGGCCTCTCACTATCGCGGCCTCTCTTGTTGCGGAGCCCAGGCTCCAGACGCGCAGGCTCAGGAGTTGTGGCTCACGGGGCTAGTTGCTCCGCGGCATGTGGGAGCTTCCCGGACCAGGGCTCGAACCCGTGTCCCCTGCATTAGCAGGCAGATTCTCAACCACTGCGCCACCAGGGAAGCCCCTTGAATAGTTTTGTATTTAAAGTTTGTCTGTGGGGACTTCCCTGGTGACGCAGTGGTTAAGAGTCCGCCTGCCAATGCAGGGGACACGGGCTCGAGCCCTGGTCCGGGAAGCTCCCACATGCCGCAGAGCAACCAAGCCTGCGCGGCACAACTACGGAAGCCTGTGCGCCTAGAGCCCGTGCTCGCCCACAAGAGAAGCCACCGCAGTGAGAAGCCCGTGCACCACAACGAAGAGTAGCCCCGCTCGACGCAACCAGAGCAAGCCCACATGCAGCAACGAAGACCCAATGCAGCCAAACATAAATTATAAACTAAAATAAAATTTGCCTCTGAATAACTTTGAGTGAATTTGGTATAAGTTGTAAAGTTTGCATCTACATTCACTTCATTCCAAATGGTTTCCAAGTAATTGTTCCTTAACTACTTTTAGAAAACTTTTGGGATAGAGACTCCGTTTTCGTTTGAATTTCCAGTTTAATGGATTCAGCAGTCCTGTCAGTAGGGCACGCTGCCTCCAGTGACCTGTGAGGGAGGCACGGCCTGCACTTCCTGCACTGACCACAGGGTGGCGCCGAGTTCGCCTCTCTGACCCACAGCGCATGCTCATTCCATGGAACTCCATTGTGAGGGCAGCTGAGAGGAGTTGAGCCGCCTCAGGCGCGGGGGCGGGGGCGGGGGCGGGGGCCTTCGGGTAGGACGCCCGGCTCAGCTTCTCTGCTGAGAGGAGCTCGGTCTCCATCTCCTCAGGACTCGCTGGGGTTTCGGCTTCAGGACAAAGTGGGGCTGCCTCCACGCTGACTAGGGAACTAGGGTTCCTGAGGACCCAGGTGATGCCTGAGGAAAAGGTGAAGAGACGGTGAGGAAAAGTGGGGAGAAGCTTCCTGTGGGCGACTGACCGTTGAGGGGGTCCGTCTTCGTGTGAGCGAGGGAGGGCTTGGCGTGGAAAGCTGGGTGTTTGGTCAGGTTTGTGTGCAGGGTAGCCAGCGTGAGTTATGGGGCGTCCAGTTTTCCCAGCACCATTTATCGTGGGGCGTGTCGTGCTCCTTGGTGTGTCCTTGGTCCCTGTGTCATAAATTCACCGACCCCGTCCGTGTGGGTTGAATTCTGGTCTCTCTGGCCTGTTCCTCTGGTCCCTGTGCCCGTTTAGAGCCAGTTCCACACTGTTTTGGTGACTGTAGCTTCTCAGCAGAGTGTGACGTCAGGGAGGGAGATGCCTCCAGCCCGTTCTCTTTTTTCAGGGTTTCTTTGGCTATTTGGGGTCCTGTGTGGTTCCCCACAGATATTAGGAGGATTTGCTCTATTTTGGGGGAAAATACCATGGAATTTTGGGAGGGATTGCATTCACTGTGTCCACTGCTTTGGGTAGCATGGATATTTTAACAATATTAATTGTTCCATTCCATGAGAACAGGATATCTTTCCATTTCTTGGTGTGTTTTGCAATGTCTTCATCAATGTCTTCAAGTTTTCAGTGTGCAGGTCTTTCACCTCCTTGGTTGACTTTATTCCCAGGTATTTTGTTCTTTTTGAATGCAGTTGTAAATAGGGTTGCTTTCTTTCTCTTTCTGATGGTTCATTATTAGTGTTTAGAAAGGCAACTGATCTCTGTGTATTGATTTTGCAACTTTACTGAATTGATTTATTAGTTCTAATAGTTTTTTTGTGGACTGAAGTGGAAAATTGGAATTCAAAAATCCCACTGTTTCTACCATATCCAGGTCGTCCACAACACGGAGGACAGCGGCTCCTAATATAACCTTCCCACAGTGCCTCTAAATGACATGTGGACTTTGGGTGAACTGGATCTGGGTAAGGCTTGGCTTCTATATGGAAGTTTGATGTTTTCTCTGCTTTTCTGGCATGCTGTTGACATACATGATGTTTTGAAAAGTAATTGACTTTCCAGTAATTTCAAACATACAACTTTACATACATAAAAACAAGTCTCGTCCCTTGATTAAATATACTCCTAAATATTGATGTTGACATTCTTAAAAATGGAATTGTTCTCATAAATTCTTTTTCAGATTATTTTTTGCCAGCGTATGCATATAAGATAGATTTTCATGAATTGATATTTTGTTCTATAACTTTGCTTATTAATGAGTTGATTAGCTCAAATAATTTCTTTGCTGATTATAGGTAGTCTTATATATAAGATGATGTGACCTATGTTCTGTGAAGAGACACGGTTTTAATTTTTCCATTCACCCATGGATGCCTTTTCTTTCTTTCCTCAAGATTCTGGGTAGAACTTCCAGTACACTATTGAGTAACGGTGATGAAGGCCAGCTTCCTGGCCCTGTTCCTGATTTCAGGAGTAAATCTTTCAGTCTTTAACGTTGAGCATGATGTTTGCTGTGGCTTTTTGTACTACTCTTTTCCATATTGAGCAAATTTCCTTTTATTCCTGCTTTCTTGAGTGTTTTTCATGAAATAACCCTGGATTTTCATTGTAGATTTTTTGCATTAATTGATATGATTATGTGTTTTTACTTCACACCATTATTGTGGTTGAATACATTGCTTACTTTTCGTATGTTGAGCAACCTGAAATTTCTGATGTAGAGATACTTGCTTATGGCATTATCCATTTAAAGTTCTGTTGGTTTCATGTTGCTATTATTGTGTGATAGATTTTTACGTTCCTATTTGTAAGTTGTACTGGGGTAGTTTTCTTGTTTTTTTCCTTTATTTTTAAAATCTTTTTTAAAATAGTGGTTTTATTTCATTTTACTTATTTATTTATTTTGGCCACGTCCCATGGCTTGTGGGATCTTAGTTCCCCAGTCAGGGATCGAACCCGAGCCCTTGGCAGTGAAAGCACAGAGTCCTAACCACTGGGCCACCAGAGTATTCCCCAGTTTTCTTTTTCGAGATGTAGTTGTATAATCTGATTAGACTTGGCTTGGTGTAAGTGGTTTGGAGGGTTAGCATTAGGGCTGGGGCTGGTGTGAGGGTTGGGGCTGTGTATGGTTCATGGTTGCTGTTATGGTTTAAGTTTTATGGTTAATGAGTTATTTATGGGTATGGTTAATGACTATATTTTATGGTTTGGTTATGGTTATGGTTTTGCTTATTGGTTAAGGTTTATGGTTTTGGTCTCAGGGTGTTAGGGTTCTGTGTTAGAGTGGGTGTTAGGGTATGGGTGAGAATTGGGGTACAGGTAGGATGCGGGTAGAGCATGGGTTAGGGTAAGGTACAGGTTTAGGGTACGGGTTAGGCTAAGGTTAGGTCAGGGCTTAGGGTCAGGATCAGAGTTTAGGGTTAGGGTCCATGTCAGGATTAGCGTCAAGGTTGAGCGAGGCCATTGTTTGCTGCTCCTCCAGTGCTGGATTCTCATTGATAGACGAATGAAATGTCTGCTCTGGTCACCCACTGTTTCCAATTGAGCTCAGCCTTAGTCAAGGGTTCTTAGGGCCTCAGAGGTCATGCAGGGTTTCCCTCCACCCTCCCTCCTGGGAAGGGTGATGCAGGCCCCACTCTGTCTGGGCAGCCCCAGGTCCAGCATGGCCCTGACATGCAGGATACTAAGTAGACGTGATGGAAGACTTGGTGCCTCAGTCTGCCAGCCCCCAGGTGCTGCCTTTTTTTTTTCCCTTAATTAATTAATTAATTAATTAATTTTGGGCTGTGTTGGGTCTGCATTGCTGCCCGGAGGCTTTCTCTAGTTGCGGCGAGTGGGGGCTTCTCATTGCGGTGGCTTCTCTTGTTGCAGAGCACAGGCTCTAAGCGCGTGGGCTTCAGCAGTTGGGGCTCGCGGGTTCTAGAGCGCAGGCTCAGTAGTTGTGGTGCACGGGCTTAGTTGCTCCACAGCATGTGGGATCTTCCCGGACCAGGGCTCAAACCCGTGTCCCCTGCATGGGCAGGTGGATTCTTAACCACTGCGCCACCAGGGAAGTCTGGTGTTGCGTTCGTGAGGGCCGGTGGGGCCCTCGTGGGACTGGGCGGATCCTTTGTTCCATCTGCACGGGTGTCCAAGCAGGTCTCAGAACAGCCCTTGGCCTCTGAGCGTCCAGGCAGGCACCCACGTTCCTCCAGCTCAGGTTAGCCTTGGCCCCTCCAGCCCCCATGGCCAATTACTGAGCTGATTGTGTCTTTACTCTTTCAAATGAAATCACTCTCTCCAGGTGGGCGAGAAGTTTACTTGTGAACTTGGTTAGGGTTAGGGGTTAGGGGTTAAGGGTTAGGGGTTAGGGTCAGGGTTAGGGTTAGGGCTAGGGCTAGGGTTTAGGGTTAGGCTTAGGGTTGGGTTAGGGTTAGGGGTTAGGGTTAGGGTTTAGGTTTAGGGTTAGGGTTAGTGTTGGGTTAGGGTTAGGGTTAAGGTAGGGTTAGGGTTGGGTTAGGGTTAGGGTTTAGGGTTAGGGTGTCCAGCCTTACGTCCCATTCAGCTGTGAGTGTAGATGTGGTCAGTCCAGTTGCCTCACAGCCCGTGATTGAATTTTGTAAGAATTCCTCTCTCTCTCACTGTCTTTCTCTTTTTATAATTAATTTTTATAATGGGCTGGAGCTGATTTGCAATGTTGTGTTTCTTGGTGCTGTACATCCACTTGAGTCACTTACAGAGAGACATCAATAAATTCTTTTCTAGTTTCTAGTAGTCAGATATATGTTTTTTCTGTGAATAGAGTGTGCTGAGTCCAGTTCCTTGAACAATGAGTATGTCTTGGCGATTCCATTATTGGCGTATGGAACGGTATCTGTGCCAATTTCAACCTCCTGGTTTATGCATCACCGCACCACACTTTTCCCCTTAAGCAGCCATAAGTGTGTTTTGTAAACGTGTGATGGTGTTCTGTTTGTAATTCAGTTCACGGTTGGCGATTTTTAGATTCCCTTTATAAGTGATACGATAAGTTTCTCTTGCTGTCTAACTGATTTCACTCTCAATGACCATACATAAGTCCCCCTGAGTTGCTGCAACTGGCCTCATTTCATTGATTTCAGGGCTGAGTAATATTCCGTTGTGCTTAAGTACCAAATTTTCTTTCACCGTTTTTTCCTTCCAAGGACTATGAAGTTGTACCCAAGTCGAGGCTGTTGTAAACATAGCAGCAGTAAACGGGGTGCCTGCATCCTGTGGATTTTTGGTTTTGCCAACATATAGGCCCATGAGTGGAAGCGCCCTATGCTTTGTAGCTCTGTTTTTTAGATGCTTCAGGAAACACAGCACACTTCTCCAGAGTGGCCGTTGGCAATTTACATTCCCCCCTTCAGCGTAACGAGGCTCCCTTTTCTCCTCTCCTTGTCCTGCATATCTGGTTTTTACCCTTTGTGAGGATGGTCCTTTTTTCTGATTCACAGTGATACCTCTCTGTAGTGTTGATTTGCATTGCCCGCTTCTTTGGTTGGGCAAAAAGGGCGTATGCGTTTTTCCTGAATATATTCTGGAAGTTAAATTTGAGAGACAGCTTTCTTTTTTAATTGATGAATTAATTAATTTATTTTTGGCTGTGTTGGGTCTTCGTTTCTGTGCGAAGGCTTTCTCTAGTTGTGGCAAGCGGGGGCCACTCTTCATCGCGGTGCGCGGGCCTCTCACTATCGCGGCCTCTCTTGTTGCGGAGCCCAGGCTCCAGACGCGCAGGCTCAGGAGTTGTGGCTCACGGGGCTAGTTGCTCCGCGGCATGTGGGAGCTTCCCGGACCAGGGCTCGAACCCGTGTCCCCTGCATTAGCAGGCAGATTCTCAACCACTGCGCCACCAGGGAAGCCCCTTGAATAGTTTTGTATTTAAAGTTTGTCTGTGGGGACTTCCCTGGTGACGCAGTGGTTAAGAGTCCGCCTGCCAATGCAGGGGACACGGGCTCGAGCCCTGGTCCGGGAAGCTCCCACATGCCGCAGAGCAACCAAGCCTGCGCGGCACAACTACGGAAGCCTGTGCGCCTAGAGCCCGTGCTCGCCCACAAGAGAAGCCACCGCAGTGAGAAGCCCGTGCACCACAACGAAGAGTAGCCCCGCTCGACGCAACCAGAGCAAGCCCACATGCAGCAACGAAGACCCAATGCAGCCAAACATAAATTATAAACTAAAATAAAATTTGCCTCTGAATAACTTTGAGTGAATTTGGTATAAGTTGTAAAGTTTGCATCTACATTCACTTCATTCCAAATGGTTTCCAAGTAATTGTTCCTTAACTACTTTTAGAAAACTTTTGGGATAGAGACTCCGTTTTCGTTTGAATTTCCAGTTTAATGGATTCAGCAGTCCTGTCAGTAGGGCACGCTGCCTCCAGTGACCTGTGAGGGAGGCACGGCCTGCACTTCCTGCACTGACCACAGGGTGGCGCCGAGTTCGCCTCTCTGACCCACAGCGCATGCTCATTCCATGGAACTCCATTGTGAGGGCAGCTGAGAGGAGTTGAGCCGCCTCAGGCGCGGGGGCGGGGGCGGGGGCGGGGGCCTTCGGGTAGGACGCCCGGCTCAGCTTCTCTGCTGAGAGGAGCTCGGTCTCCATCTCCTCAGGACTCGCTGGGGTTTCGGCTTCAGGACAAAGTGGGGCTGCCTCCACGCTGACTAGGGAACTAGGGTTCCTGAGGACCCAGGTGATGCCTGAGGAAAAGGTGAAGAGACGGTGAGGAAAAGTGGGGAGAAGCTTCCTGTGGGCGACTGACCGTTGAGGGGGTCCGTCTTCGTGTGAGCGAGGGAGGGCTTGGCGTGGAAAGCTGGGTGTTTGGTCAGGTTTGTGTGCAGGGTAGCCAGCGTGAGTTATGGGGCGTCCAGTTTTCCCAGCACCATTTATCGTGGGGCGTGTCGTGCTCCTTGGTGTGTCCTTGGTCCCTGTGTCATAAATTCACCGACCCCGTCCGTGTGGGTTGAATTCTGGTCTCTCTGGCCTGTTCCTCTGGTCCCTGTGCCCGTTTAGAGCCAGTTCCACACTGTTTTGGTGACTGTAGCTTCTCAGCAGAGTGTGACGTCAGGGAGGGAGATGCCTCCAGCCCGTTCTCTTTTTTCAGGGTTTCTTTGGCTATTTGGGGTCCTGTGTGGTTCCCCACAGATATTAGGAGGATTTGCTCTATTTTGGGGGAAAATACCATGGAATTTTGGGAGGGATTGCATTCACTGTGTCCACTGCTTTGGGTAGCATGGATATTTTAACAATATTAATTGTTCCATTCCATGAGAACAGGATATCTTTCCATTTCTTGGTGTGTTTTGCAATGTCTTCATCAATGTCTTCAAGTTTTCAGTGTGCAGGTCTTTCACCTCCTTGGTTGACTTTATTCCCAGGTATTTTGTTCTTTTTGAATGCAGTTGTAAATAGGGTTGCTTTCTTTCTCTTTCTGATGGTTCATTATTAGTGTTTAGAAAGGCAACTGATCTCTGTGTATTGATTTTGCAACTTTACTGAATTGATTTATTAGTTCTAATAGTTTTTTTGTGGACTGAAGTGGAAAATTGGAATTCAAAAATCCCACTGTTTCTACCATATCCAGGTCGTCCACAACACGGAGGACAGCGGCTCCTAATATAACCTTCCCACAGTGCCTCTAAATGACATGTGGACTTTGGGTGAACTGGATCTGGGTAAGGCTTGGCTTCTATATGGAAGTTTGATGTTTTCTCTGCTTTTCTGGCATGCTGTTGACATACATGATGTTTTGAAAAGTAATTGACTTTCCAGTAATTTCAAACATACAACTTTACATACATAAAAACAAGTCTCGTCCCTTGATTAAATATACTCCTAAATATTGATGTTGACATTCTTAAAAATGGAATTGTTCTCATAAATTCTTTTTCAGATTATTTTTTGCCAGCGTATGCATATAAGATAGATTTTCATGAATTGATATTTTGTTCTATAACTTTGCTTATTAATGAGTTGATTAGCTCAAATAATTTCTTTGCTGATTATAGGTAGTCTTATATATAAGATGATGTGACCTATGTTCTGTGAAGAGACACGGTTTTAATTTTTCCATTCACCCATGGATGCCTTTTCTTTCTTTCCTCAAGATTCTGGGTAGAACTTCCAGTACACTATTGAGTAACGGTGATGAAGGCCAGCTTCCTGGCCCTGTTCCTGATTTCAGGAGTAAATCTTTCAGTCTTTAACGTTGAGCATGATGTTTGCTGTGGCTTTTTGTACTACTCTTTTCCATATTGAGCAAATTTCCTTTTATTCCTGCTTTCTTGAGTGTTTTTCATGAAATAACCCTGGATTTTCATTGTAGATTTTTTTGCATTAATTGATATGATTATGTGTTTTTACTTCACACCATTATTGTGGTTGAATACATTGCTTACTTTTCGTATGTTGAGCAACCTGAAATTTCTGATGTAGAGATACTTGCTTATGGCATTATCCATTTAAAGTTCTGTTGGTTTCATGTTGCTATTATTGTGTGATAGATTTTTACGTTCCTATTTGTAAGTTGTACTGGGGTAGTTTTCTTGTTTTTTTCCTTTATTTTTAAAATCTTTTTTAAAATAGTGGTTTTATTTCATTTTACTTATTTATTTATTTTGGCCACGTCCCATGGCTTGTGGGATCTTAGTTCCCCAGTCAGGGATCGAACCCGAGCCCTTGGCAGTGAAAGCACAGAGTCCTAACCACTGGGCCACCAGAGTATTCCCCAGTTTTCTTTTTCGAGATGTAGTTGTATAATCTGATTAGACTTGGCTTGGTGTAAGTGGTTTGGAGGGTTAGCATTAGGGCTGGGGCTGGTGTGAGGGTTGGGGCTGTGTATGGTTCATGGTTGCTGTTATGGTTTAAGTTTTATGGTTAATGAGTTATTTATGGGTATGGTTAATGACTATATTTTATGGTTTGGTTATGGTTATGGTTTTGCTTATTGGTTAAGGTTTATGGTTTTGGTCTCAGGGTGTTAGGGTTCTGTGTTAGAGTGGGTGTTAGGGTATGGGTGAGAATTGGGGTACAGGTAGGATGCGGGTAGAGCATGGGTTAGGGTAAGGTACAGGTTTAGGGTACGGGTTAGGCTAAGGTTAGGTCAGGGCTTAGGGTCAGGATCAGAGTTTAGGGTTAGGGTCCATGTCAGGATTAGCGTCAAGGTTGAGCGAGGCCATTGTTTGCTGCTCCTCCAGTGCTGGATTCTCATTGATAGACGAATGAAATGTCTGCTCTGGTCACCCACTGTTTCCAATTGAGCTCAGCCTTAGTCAAGGGTTCTTAGGGCCTCAGAGGTCATGCAGGGTTTCCCTCCACCCTCCCTCCTGGGAAGGGTGATGCAGGCCCCACTCTGTCTGGGCAGCCCCAGGTCCAGCATGGCCCTGACATGCAGGATACTAAGTAGACGTGATGGAAGACTTGGTGCCTCAGTCTGCCAGCCCCCAGGTGCTGCCTTTTTTTTTTCCCTTAATTAATTAATTAATTAATTAATTTTGGGCTGTGTTGGGTCTGCATTGCTGCCCGGAGGCTTTCTCTAGTTGCGGCGAGTGGGGGCTTCTCATTGCGGTGGCTTCTCTTGTTGCAGAGCACAGGCTCTAAGCGCGTGGGCTTCAGCAGTTGGGGCTCGCGGGTTCTAGAGCGCAGGCTCAGTAGTTGTGGTGCACGGGCTTAGTTGCTCCACAGCATGTGGGATCTTCCCGGACCAGGGCTCAAACCCGTGTCCCCTGCATGGGCAGGTGGATTCTTAACCACTGCGCCACCAGGGAAGTCTGGTGTTGCGTTCGTGAGGGCCGGTGGGGCCCTCGTGGGACTGGGCGGATCCTTTGTTCCATCTGCACGGGTGTCCAAGCAGGTCTCAGAACAGCCCTTGGCCTCTGAGCGTCCAGGCAGGCACCCACGTTCCTCCAGCTCAGGTTAGCCTTGGCCCCTCCAGCCCCCGTGGCCAATTACTGAGCTGATTGTGTCTTTACTCTTTCAAATGAAATCACTCTCTCCAGGTGGGCGAGAAGTTTACTTGTGAACTTGGTTAGGGTTAGGGGTTAGGGGTTAAGGGTTAGGGGTTAGGGTCAGGGTTAGGGTTAGGGCTAGGGCTAGGGGTTAGGGTTAGGCTTAGGGTTGGGTTAGGGTTAGGGGTTAGGGTTAGGGTTTAGGTTTAGGGTTAGGGTTAGTGTTGGGTTAGGGTTAGGGTTAAGGTAGGGTTAGGGTTGGGTTAGGGTTAGGGTTTAGGGTTAGGGTGTCCAGCCTTACGTCCCATTCAGCTGTGAGTGTAGATGTGGTCAGTCCAGTTGCCTCACAGCCCGTGATTGAATTTTGTAAGAATTCCTCTCTCTCTCACTGTCTTTCTCTTTTTATAATTAATTTTTATAATGGGCTGGAGCTGATTTGCAATGTTGTGTTTCTTGGTGCTGTACATCCACTTGAGTCACTTACAGAGAGACATCAATAAATTCTTTTCTAGTTTCTAGTAGTCAGATATATGTTTTTTCTGTGAATAGAGTGTGCTGAGTCCAGTTCCTTGAACAATGAGTATGTCTTGGCGATTCCATTATTGGCGTATGGAACGGTATCTGTGCCAATTTCAACCTCCTGGTTTATGCATCACCGCACCACACTTTTCCCCTTAAGCAGCCATAAGTGTGTTTTGTAAACGTGTGATGGTGTTCTGTTTGTAATTCAGTTCACGGTTGGCGATTTTTAGATTCCCTTTATAAGTGATACGATAAGTTTCTCTTGCTGTCTAACTGATTTCACTCTCAATGACCATACATAAGTCCCCCTGAGTTGCTGCAACTGGCCTCATTTCATTGATTTCAGGGCTGAGTAATATTCCGTTGTGCTTAAGTACCAAATTTTCTTTCACCGTTTTTTCCTTCCAAGGACTATGAAGTTGTACCCAAGTCGAGGCTGTTGTAAACATAGCAGCAGTAAACGGGGTGCCTGCATCCTGTGGATTTTTGGTTTTGCCAACATATAGGCCCATGAGTGGAAGCGCCCTATGCTTTGTAGCTCTGTTTTTTAGATGCTTCAGGAAACACAGCACACTTCTCCAGAGTGGCCGTTGGCAATTTACATTCCCCCCTTCAGCGTAACGAGGCTCCCTTTTCTCCTCTCCTTGTCCTGCATATCTGGTTTTTACCCTTTGTGAGGATGGTCCTTTTTTCTGATTCACAGTGATACCTCTCTGTAGTGTTGATTTGCATTGCCCGCTTCTTTGGTTGGGCAAAAAGGGCGTATGCGTTTTTCCTGAATATATTCTGGAAGTTAAATTTGAGAGACAGCTTTCTTTTTTAATTGATGAATTAATTAATTTATTTTTGGCTGTGTTGGGTCTTCGTTTCTGTGCGAAGGCTTTCTCTAGTTGTGGCAAGCGGGGGCCACTCTTCATCGCGGTGCGCGGGCCTCTCACTATCGCGGCCTCTCTTGTTGCGGAGCCCAGGCTCCAGACGCGCAGGCTCAGGAGTTGTGGCTCACGGGGCTAGTTGCTCCGCGGCATGTGGGAGCTTCCCGGACCAGGGCTCGAACCCGTGTCCCCTGCATTAGCAGGCAGATTCTCAACCACTGCGCCACCAGGGAAGCCCCTTGAATAGTTTTGTATTTAAAGTTTGTCTGTGGGGACTTCCCTGGTGACGCAGTGGTTAAGAGTCCGCCTGCCAATGCAGGGGACACGGGCTCGAGCCCTGGTCCGGGAAGCTCCCACATGCCGCAGAGCAACCAAGCCTGCGCGGCACAACTACGGAAGCCTGTGCGCCTAGAGCCCGTGCTCGCCCACAAGAGAAGCCACCGCAGTGAGAAGCCCGTGCACCACAACGAAGAGTAGCCCCGCTCGACGCAACCAGAGCAAGCCCACATGCAGCAACGAAGACCCAATGCAGCCAAACATAAATTATAAACTAAAATAAAATTTGCCTCTGAATAACTTTGAGTGAATTTGGTATAAGTTGTAAAGTTTGCATCTACATTCACTTCATTCCAAATGGTTTCCAAGTAATTGTTCCTTAACTACTTTTAGAAAACTTTTGGGATAGAGACTCCGTTTTCGTTTGAATTTCCAGTTTAATGGATTCAGCAGTCCTGTCAGTAGGGCACGCTGCCTCCAGTGACCTGTGAGGGAGGCACGGCCTGCACTTCCTGCACTGACCACAGGGTGGCGCCGAGTTCGCCTCTCTGACCCACAGCGCATGCTCATTCCATGGAACTCCATTGTGAGGGCAGCTGAGAGGAGTTGAGCCGCCTCAGGCGCGGGGGCGGGGGCGGGGGCGGGGGCCTTCGGGTAGGACGCCCGGCTCAGCTTCTCTGCTGAGAGGAGCTCGGTCTCCATCTCCTCAGGACTCGCTGGGGTTTCGGCTTCAGGACAAAGTGGGGCTGCCTCCACGCTGACTAGGGAACTAGGGTTCCTGAGGACCCAGGTGATGCCTGAGGAAAAGGTGAAGAGACGGTGAGGAAAAGTGGGGAGAAGCTTCCTGTGGGCGACTGACCGTTGAGGGGGTCCGTCTTCGTGTGAGCGAGGGAGGGCTTGGCGTGGAAAGCTGGGTGTTTGGTCAGGTTTGTGTGCAGGGTAGCCAGCGTGAGTTATGGGGCGTCCAGTTTTCCCAGCACCATTTATCGTGGGGCGTGTCGTGCTCCTTGGTGTGTCCTTGGTCCCTGTGTCATAAATTCACCGACCCCGTCCGTGTGGGTTGAATTCTGGTCTCTCTGGCCTGTTCCTCTGGTCCCTGTGCCCGTTTAGAGCCAGTTCCACACTGTTTTGGTGACTGTAGCTTCTCAGCAGAGTGTGACGTCAGGGAGGGAGATGCCTCCAGCCCGTTCTCTTTTTTCAGGGTTTCTTTGGCTATTTGGGGTCCTGTGTGGTTCCCCACAGATATTAGGAGGATTTGCTCTATTTTGGGGGAAAATACCATGGAATTTTGGGAGGGATTGCATTCACTGTGTCCACTGCTTTGGGTAGCATGGATATTTTAACAATATTAATTGTTCCATTCCATGAGAACAGGATATCTTTCCATTTCTTGGTGTGTTTTGCAATGTCTTCATCAATGTCTTCAAGTTTTCAGTGTGCAGGTCTTTCACCTCCTTGGTTGACTTTATTCCCAGGTATTTTGTTCTTTTTGAATGCAGTTGTAAATAGGGTTGCTTTCTTTCTCTTTCTGATGGTTCATTATTAGTGTTTAGAAAGGCAACTGATCTCTGTGTATTGATTTTGCAACTTTACTGAATTGATTTATTAGTTCTAATAGTTTTTTTGTGGACTGAAGTGGAAAATTGGAATTCAAAAATCCCACTGTTTCTACCATATCCAGGTCGTCCACAACACGGAGGACAGCGGCTCCTAATATAACCTTCCCACAGTGCCTCTAAATGACATGTGGACTTTGGGTGAACTGGATCTGGGTAAGGCTTGGCTTCTATATGGAAGTTTGATGTTTTCTCTGCTTTTCTGGCATGCTGTTGACATACATGATGTTTTGAAAAGTAATTGACTTTCCAGTAATTTCAAACATACAACTTTACATACATAAAAACAAGTCTCGTCCCTTGATTAAATATACTCCTAAATATTGATGTTGACATTCTTAAAAATGGAATTGTTCTCATAAATTCTTTTTCAGATTATTTTTTGCCAGCGTATGCATATAAGATAGATTTTCATGAATTGATATTTTGTTCTATAACTTTGCTTATTAATGAGTTGATTAGCTCAAATAATTTCTTTGCTGATTATAGGTAGTCTTATATATAAGATGATGTGACCTATGTTCTGTGAAGAGACACGGTTTTAATTTTTCCATTCACCCATGGATGCCTTTTCTTTCTTTCCTCAAGATTCTGGGTAGAACTTCCAGTACACTATTGAGTAACGGTGATGAAGGCCAGCTTCCTGGCCCTGTTCCTGATTTCAGGAGTAAATCTTTCAGTCTTTAACGTTGAGCATGATGTTTGCTGTGGCTTTTTGTACTACTCTTTTCCATATTGAGCAAATTTCCTTTTATTCCTGCTTTCTTGAGTGTTTTTCATGAAATAACCCTGGATTTTCATTGTAGATTTTTTGCATTAATTGATATGATTATGTGTTTTTACTTCACACCATTATTGTGGTTGAATACATTGCTTACTTTTCGTATGTTGAGCAACCTGAAATTTCTGATGTAGAGATACTTGCTTATGGCATTATCCATTTAAAGTTCTGTTGGTTTCATGTTGCTATTATTGTGTGATAGATTTTTACGTTCCTATTTGTAAGTTGTACTGGGGTAGTTTTCTTGTTTTTTTCCTTTATTTTTAAAATCTTTTTTAAAATAGTGGTTTTATTTCATTTTACTTATTTATTTATTTTGGCCACGTCCCATGGCTTGTGGGATCTTAGTTCCCCAGTCAGGGATCGAACCCGAGCCCTTGGCAGTGAAAGCACAGAGTCCTAACCACTGGGCCACCAGAGTATTCCCCAGTTTTCTTTTTCGAGATGTAGTTGTATAATCTGATTAGACTTGGCTTGGTGTAAGTGGTTTGGAGGGTTAGCATTAGGGCTGGGGCTGGTGTGAGGGTTGGGGCTGTGTATGGTTCATGGTTGCTGTTATGGTTTAAGTTTTATGGTTAATGAGTTATTTATGGGTATGGTTAATGACTATATTTTATGGTTTGGTTATGGTTATGGTTTTGCTTATTGGTTAAGGTTTATGGTTTTGGTCTCAGGGTGTTAGGGTTCTGTGTTAGAGTGGGTGTTAGGGTATGGGTGAGAATTGGGGTACAGGTAGGATGCGGGTAGAGCATGGGTTAGGGTAAGGTACAGGTTTAGGGTACGGGTTAGGCTAAGGTTAGGTCAGGGCTTAGGGTCAGGATCAGAGTTTAGGGTTAGGGTCCATGTCAGGATTAGCGTCAAGGTTGAGCGAGGCCATTGTTTGCTGCTCCTCCAGTGCTGGATTCTCATTGATAGACGAATGAAATGTCTGCTCTGGTCACCCACTGTTTCCAATTGAGCTCAGCCTTAGTCAAGGGTTCTTAGGGCCTCAGAGGTCATGCAGGGTTTCCCTCCACCCTCCCTCCTGGGAAGGGTGATGCAGGCCCCACTCTGTCTGGGCAGCCCCAGGTCCAGCATGGCCCTGACATGCAGGATACTAAGTAGACGTGATGGAAGACTTGGTGCCTCAGTCTGCCAGCCCCCAGGTGCTGCCTTTTTTTTTTTCCCTTAATTAATTAATTAATTAATTTTGGGCTGTGTTGGGTCTGCATTGCTGCCCGGAGGCTTTCTCTAGTTGCGGCGAGTGGGGGCTTCTCATTGCGGTGGCTTCTCTTGTTGCAGAGCACAGGCTCTAAGCGCGTGGGCTTCAGCAGTTGGGGCTCGCGGGTTCTAGAGCGCAGGCTCAGTAGTTGTGGTGCACGGGCTTAGTTGCTCCACAGCATGTGGGATCTTCCCGGACCAGGGCTCAAACCCGTGTCCCCTGCATTGGCAGGTGGATTCTTAACCACTGCGCCACCAGGGAAGTCTGGTGTTGCGTTCGTGAGGGCCGGTGGGGCCCTCGTGGGACTGGGCGGATCCTTTGTTCCATCTGCACGGGTGTCCAAGCAGGTCTCAGAACAGCCCTTGGCCTCTGAGCGTCCAGGCAGGCACCCACGTTCCTCCAGCTCAGGTTAGCCTTGGCCCCTCCAGCCCCCGTGGCCAATTACTGAGCTGATTGTGTCTTTACTCTTTCAAATGAAATCACTCTCTCCAGGTTGGCGAGAAGTTTACTTGTGAACTTGGTTAGGGTTAGGGGTTAGGGGTTAAGGGTTAGGGGTTAGGGTCAGGGTTAGGGTTAGGGCTAGGGCTAGGGGTTAGGGTTAGGCTTAGGGTTGGGTTAGGGTTAGGGGTTAGGGTTAGGGTTTAGGTTTAGGGTTAGGGTTAGTGTTGGGTTAGGGTTAGGGTTAAGGTAGGGTTAGGGTTGGGTTAGGGTTAGGGTTTAGGGTTAGGGTGTCCAGCCTTACGTCCCATTCAGCTGTGAGTGTAGATGTGGTCAGTCCAGTTGCCTCACAGCCCGTGATTGAATTTTGTAAGAATTCCTCTCTCTCTCACTGTCTTTCTCTTTTTATAATTAATTTTTATAATGGGCTGGAGCTGATTTGCAATGTTGTGTTTCTTGGTGCTGTACATCCACTTGAGTCACTTACAGAGAGACATCAATAAATTCTTTTCTAGTTTCTAGTAGTCAGATATATGTTTTTTCTGTGAATAGAGTGTGCTGAGTCCAGTTCCTTGAACAATGAGTATGTCTTGGCGATTCCATTATTGGCGTATGGAACGGTATCTGTGCCAATTTCAACCTCCTGGTTTATGCATCACCGCACCACACTTTTCCCCTTAAGCAGCCATAAGTGTGTTTTGTAAACGTGTGATGGTGTTCTGTTTGTAATTCAGTTCACGGTTGGCGATTTTTAGATTCCCTTTATAAGTGATACGATAAGTTTCTCTTGCTGTCTAACTGATTTCACTCTCAATGACCATACATAAGTCCCCCTGAGTTGCTGCAACTGGCCTCATTTCATTGATTTCAGGGCTGAGTAATATTCCGTTGTGCTTAAGTACCAAATTTTCTTTCACCGTTTTTTCCTTCCAAGGACTATGAAGTTGTACCCAAGTCGAGGCTGTTGTAAACATAGCAGCAGTAAACGGGGTGCCTGCATCCTGTGGATTTTTGGTTTTGCCAACATATAGGCCCATGAGTGGAAGCGCCCTATGCTTTGTAGCTCTGTTTTTTAGATGCTTCAGGAAACACAGCACACTTCTCCAGAGTGGCCGTTGGCAATTTACATTCCCCCCTTCAGCGTAACGAGGCTCCCTTTTCTCCTCTCCTTGTCCTGCATATCTGGTTTTTACCCTTTGTGAGGATGGTCCTTTTTTCTGATTCACAGTGATACCTCTCTGTAGTGTTGATTTGCATTGCCCGCTTCTTTGGTTGGGCAAAAAGGGCGTATGCGTTTTTCCTGAATATATTCTGGAAGTTAAATTTGAGAGACAGCTTTCTTTTTTAATTGATGAATTAATTAATTTATTTTTGGCTGTGTTGGGTCTTCGTTTCTGTGCGAAGGCTTTCTCTAGTTGTGGCAAGCGGGGGCCACTCTTCATCGCGGTGCGCGGGCCTCTCACTATCGCGGCCTCTCTTGTTGCGGAGCCCAGGCTCCAGACGCGCAGGCTCAGGAGTTGTGGCTCACGGGGCTAGTTGCTCCGCGGCATGTGGGAGCTTCCCGGACCAGGGCTCGAACCCGTGTCCCCTGCATTAGCAGGCAGATTCTCAACCACTGCGCCACCAGGGAAGCCCCTTGAATAGTTTTGTATTTAAAGTTTGTCTGTGGGGACTTCCCTGGTGACGCAGTGGTTAAGAGTCCGCCTGCCAATGCAGGGGACACGGGCTCGAGCCCTGGTCCGGGAAGCTCCCACATGCCGCAGAGCAACCAAGCCTGCGCGGCACAACTACGGAAGCCTGTGCGCCTAGAGCCCGTGCTCGCCCACAAGAGAAGCCACCGCAGTGAGAAGCCCGTGCACCACAACGAAGAGTAGCCCCGCTCGACGCAACCAGAGCAAGCCCACATGCAGCAACGAAGACCCAATGCAGCCAAACATAAATTATAAACTAAAATAAAATTTGCCTCTGAATAACTTTGAGTGAATTTGGTATAAGTTGTAAAGTTTGCATCTACATTCACTTCATTCCAAATGGTTTCCAAGTAATTGTTCCTTAACTACTTTTAGAAAACTTTTGGGATAGAGACTCCGTTTTCGTTTGAATTTCCAGTTTAATGGATTCAGCAGTCCTGTCAGTAGGGCACGCTGCCTCCAGTGACCTGTGAGGGAGGCACGGCCTGCACTTCCTGCACTGACCACAGGGTGGCGCCGAGTTCGCCTCTCTGACCCACAGCGCATGCTCATTCCATGGAACTCCATTGTGAGGGCAGCTGAGAGGAGTTGAGCCGCCTCAGGCGCGGGGGCGGGGGCGGGGGCGGGGGCCTTCGGGTAGGACGCCCGGCTCAGCTTCTCTGCTGAGAGGAGCTCGGTCTCCATCTCCTCAGGACTCGCTGGGGTTTCGGCTTCAGGACAAAGTGGGGCTGCCTCCACGCTGACTAGGGAACTAGGGTTCCTGAGGACCCAGGTGATGCCTGAGGAAAAGGTGAAGAGACGGTGAGGAAAAGTGGGGAGAAGCTTCCTGTGGGCGACTGACCGTTGAGGGGGTCCGTCTTCGTGTGAGCGAGGGAGGGCTTGGCGTGGAAAGCTGGGTGTTTGGTCAGGTTTGTGTGCAGGGTAGCCAGCGTGAGTTATGGGGCGTCCAGTTTTCCCAGCACCATTTATCGTGGGGCGTGTCGTGCTCCTTGGTGTGTCCTTGGTCCCTGTGTCATAAATTCACCGACCCCGTCCGTGTGGGTTGAATTCTGGTCTCTCTGGCCTGTTCCTCTGGTCCCTGTGCCCGTTTAGAGCCAGTTCCACACTGTTTTGGTGACTGTAGCTTCTCAGCAGAGTGTGACGTCAGGGAGGGAGATGCCTCCAGCCCGTTCTCTTTTTTCAGGGTTTCTTTGGCTATTTGGGGTCCTGTGTGGTTCCCCACAGATATTAGGAGGATTTGCTCTATTTTGGGGGAAAATACCATGGAATTTTGGGAGGGATTGCATTCACTGTGTCCACTGCTTTGGGTAGCATGGATATTTTAACAATATTAATTGTTCCATTCCATGAGAACAGGATATCTTTCCATTTCTTGGTGTGTTTTGCAATGTCTTCATCAATGTCTTCAAGTTTTCAGTGTGCAGGTCTTTCACCTCCTTGGTTGACTTTATTCCCAGGTATTTTGTTCTTTTTGAATGCAGTTGTAAATAGGGTTGCTTTCTTTCTCTTTCTGATGGTTCATTATTAGTGTTTAGAAAGGCAACTGATCTCTGTGTATTGATTTTGCAACTTTACTGAATTGATTTATTAGTTCTAATAGTTTTTTTGTGGACTGAAGTGGAAAATTGGAATTCAAAAATCCCACTGTTTCTACCATATCCAGGTCGTCCACAACACGGAGGACAGCGGCTCCTAATATAACCTTCCCACAGTGCCTCTAAATGACATGTGGACTTTGGGTGAACTGGATCTGGGTAAGGCTTGGCTTCTATATGGAAGTTTGATGTTTTCTCTGCTTTTCTGGCATGCTGTTGACATACATGATGTTTTGAAAAGTAATTGACTTTCCAGTAATTTCAAACATACAACTTTACATACATAAAAACAAGTCTCGTCCCTTGATTAAATATACTCCTAAATATTGATGTTGACATTCTTAAAAATGGAATTGTTCTCATAAATTCTTTTTCAGATTATTTTTTGCCAGCGTATGCATATAAGATAGATTTTCATGAATTGATATTTTGTTCTATAACTTTGCTTATTAATGAGTTGATTAGCTCAAATAATTTCTTTGCTGATTATAGGTAGTCTTATATATAAGATGATGTGACCTATGTTCTGTGAAGAGACACGGTTTTAATTTTTCCATTCACCCATGGATGCCTTTTCTTTCTTTCCTCAAGATTCTGGGTAGAACTTCCAGTACACTATTGAGTAACGGTGATGAAGGCCAGCTTCCTGGCCCTGTTCCTGATTTCAGGAGTAAATCTTTCAGTCTTTAACGTTGAGCATGATGTTTGCTGTGGCTTTTTGTACTACTCTTTTCCATATTGAGCAAATTTCCTTTTATTCCTGCTTTCTTGAGTGTTTTTCATGAAATAACCCTGGATTTTCATTGTAGATTTTTTTGCATTAATTGATATGATTATGTGTTTTTACTTCACACCATTATTGTGGTTGAATACATTGCTTACTTTTCGTATGTTGAGCAACCTGAAATTTCTGATGTAGAGATACTTGCTTATGGCATTATCCATTTAAAGTTCTGTTGGTTTCATGTTGCTATTATTGTGTGATAGATTTTTACGTTCCTATTTGTAAGTTGTACTGGGGTAGTTTTCTTGTTTTTTTCCTTTATTTTTAAAATCTTTTTTAAAATAGTGGTTTTATTTCATTTTACTTATTTATTTATTTTGGCCACGTCCCATGGCTTGTGGGATCTTAGTTCCCCAGTCAGGGATCGAACCCGAGCCCTTGGCAGTGAAAGCACAGAGTCCTAACCACTGGGCCACCAGAGTATTCCCCAGTTTTCTTTTTCGAGATGTAGTTGTATAATCTGATTAGACTTGGCTTGGTGTAAGTGGTTTGGAGGGTTAGCATTAGGGCTGGGGCTGGTGTGAGGGTTGGGGCTGTGTATGGTTCATGGTTGCTGTTATGGTTTAAGTTTTATGGTTAATGAGTTATTTATGGGTATGGTTAATGACTATATTTTATGGTTTGGTTATGGTTATGGTTTTGCTTATTGGTTAAGGTTTATGGTTTTGGTCTCAGGGTGTTAGGGTTCTGTGTTAGAGTGGGTGTTAGGGTATGGGTGAGAATTGGGGTACAGGTAGGATGCGGGTAGAGCATGGGTTAGGGTAAGGTACAGGTTTAGGGTACGGGTTAGGCTAAGGTTAGGTCAGGGCTTAGGGTCAGGATCAGAGTTTAGGGTTAGGGTCCATGTCAGGATTAGCGTCAAGGTTGAGCGAGGCCATTGTTTGCTGCTCCTCCAGTGCTGGATTCTCATTGATAGACGAATGAAATGTCTGCTCTGGTCACCCACTGTTTCCAATTGAGCTCAGCCTTAGTCAAGGGTTCTTAGGGCCTCAGAGGTCATGCAGGGTTTCCCTCCACCCTCCCTCCTGGGAAGGGTGATGCAGGCCCCACTCTGTCTGGGCAGCCCCAGGTCCAGCATGGCCCTGACATGCAGGATACTAAGTAGACGTGATGGAAGACTTGGTGCCTCAGTCTGCCAGCCCCCAGGTGCTGCCTTTTTTTTTTCCCTTAATTAATTAATTAATTAATTAATTTTGGGCTGTGTTGGGTCTGCATTGCTGCCCGGAGGCTTTCTCTAGTTGCGGCGAGTGGGGGCTTCTCATTGCGGTGGCTTCTCTTGTTGCAGAGCACAGGCTCTAAGCGCGTGGGCTTCAGCAGTTGGGGCTCGCGGGTTCTAGAGCGCAGGCTCAGTAGTTGTGGTGCACGGGCTTAGTTGCTCCACAGCATGTGGGATCTTCCCGGACCAGGGCTCAAACCCGTGTCCCCTGCATGGGCAGGTGGATTCTTAACCACTGCGCCACCAGGGAAGTCTGGTGTTGCGTTCGTGAGGGCCGGTGGGGCCCTCGTGGGACTGGGCGGATCCTTTGTTCCATCTGCACGGGTGTCCAAGCAGGTCTCAGAACAGCCCTTGGCCTCTGAGCGTCCAGGCAGGCACCCACGTTCCTCCAGCTCAGGTTAGCCTTGGCCCCTCCAGCCCCCGTGGCCAATTACTGAGCTGATTGTGTCTTTACTCTTTCAAATGAAATCACTCTCTCCAGGTGGGCGAGAAGTTTACTTGTGAACTTGGTTAGGGTTAGGGGTTAGGGGTTAAGGGTTAGGGGTTAGGGTCAGGGTTAGGGTTAGGGCTAGGGCTAGGGTTTAGGGTTAGGCTTAGGGTTGGGTTAGGGTTAGGGGTTAGGGTTAGGGTTTAGGTTTAGGGTTAGGGTTAGTGTTGGGTTAGGGTTAGGGTTAAGGTAGGGTTAGGGTTGGGTTAGGGTTAGGGTTTAGGGTTAGGGTGTCCAGCCTTACGTCCCATTCAGCTGTGAGTGTAGATGTGGTCAGTCCAGTTGCCTCACAGCCCGTGATTGAATTTTGTAAGAATTCCTCTCTCTCTCACTGTCTTTCTCTTTTTATAATTAATTTTTATAATGGGCTGGAGCTGATTTGCAATGTTGTGTTTCTTGGTGCTGTACATCCACTTGAGTCACTTACAGAGAGACATCAATAAATTCTTTTCTAGTTTCTAGTAGTCAGATATATGTTTTTTCTGTGAATAGAGTGTGCTGAGTCCAGTTCCTTGAACAATGAGTATGTCTTGGCGATTCCATTATTGGCGTATGGAACGGTATCTGTGCCAATTTCAACCTCCTGGTTTATGCATCACCGCACCACACTTTTCCCCTTAAGCAGCCATAAGTGTGTTTTGTAAACGTGTGATGGTGTTCTGTTTGTAATTCAGTTCACGGTTGGCGATTTTTAGATTCCCTTTATAAGTGATACGATAAGTTTCTCTTGCTGTCTAACTGATTTCACTCTCAATGACCATACATAAGTCCCCCTGAGTTGCTGCAACTGGCCTCATTTCATTGATTTCAGGGCTGAGTAATATTCCGTTGTGCTTAAGTACCAAATTTTCTTTCACCGTTTTTTCCTTCCAAGGACTATGAAGTTGTACCCAAGTCGAGGCTGTTGTAAACATAGCAGCAGTAAACGGGGTGCCTGCATCCTGTGGATTTTTGGTTTTGCCAACATATAGGCCCATGAGTGGAAGCGCCCTATGCTTTGTAGCTCTGTTTTTTAGATGCTTCAGGAAACACAGCACACTTCTCCAGAGTGGCCGTTGGCAATTTACATTCCCCCCTTCAGCGTAACGAGGCTCCCTTTTCTCCTCTCCTTGTCCTGCATATCTGGTTTTTACCCTTTGTGAGGATGGTCCTTTTTTCTGATTCACAGTGATACCTCTCTGTAGTGTTGATTTGCATTGCCCGCTTCTTTGGTTGGGCAAAAAGGGCGTATGCGTTTTTCCTGAATATATTCTGGAAGTTAAATTTGAGAGACAGCTTTCTTTTTTAATTGATGAATTAATTAATTTATTTTTGGCTGTGTTGGGTCTTCGTTTCTGTGCGAAGGCTTTCTCTAGTTGTGGCAAGCGGGGGCCACTCTTCATCGCGGTGCGCGGGCCTCTCACTATCGCGGCCTCTCTTGTTGCGGAGCCCAGGCTCCAGACGCGCAGGCTCAGGAGTTGTGGCTCACGGGGCTAGTTGCTCCGCGGCATGTGGGAGCTTCCCGGACCAGGGCTCGAACCCGTGTCCCCTGCATTAGCAGGCAGATTCTCAACCACTGCGCCACCAGGGAAGCCCCTTGAATAGTTTTGTATTTAAAGTTTGTCTGTGGGGACTTCCCTGGTGACGCAGTGGTTAAGAGTCCGCCTGCCAATGCAGGGGACACGGGCTCGAGCCCTGGTCCGGGAAGCTCCCACATGCCGCAGAGCAACCAAGCCTGCGCGGCACAACTACGGAAGCCTGTGCGCCTAGAGCCCGTGCTCGCCCACAAGAGAAGCCACCGCAGTGAGAAGCCCGTGCACCACAACGAAGAGTAGCCCCGCTCGACGCAACCAGAGCAAGCCCACATGCAGCAACGAAGACCCAATGCAGCCAAACATAAATTATAAACTAAAATAAAATTTGCCTCTGAATAACTTTGAGTGAATTTGGTATAAGTTGTAAAGTTTGCATCTACATTCACTTCATTCCAAATGGTTTCCAAGTAATTGTTCCTTAACTACTTTTAGAAAACTTTTGGGATAGAGACTCCGTTTTCGTTTGAATTTCCAGTTTAATGGATTCAGCAGTCCTGTCAGTAGGGCACGCTGCCTCCAGTGACCTGTGAGGGAGGCACGGCCTGCACTTCCTGCACTGACCACAGGGTGGCGCCGAGTTCGCCTCTCTGACCCACAGCGCATGCTCATTCCATGGAACTCCATTGTGAGGGCAGCTGAGAGGAGTTGAGCCGCCTCAGGCGCGGGGGCGGGGGCGGGGGCGGGGGCCTTCGGGTAGGACGCCCGGCTCAGCTTCTCTGCTGAGAGGAGCTCGGTCTCCATCTCCTCAGGACTCGCTGGGGTTTCGGCTTCAGGACAAAGTGGGGCTGCCTCCACGCTGACTAGGGAACTAGGGTTCCTGAGGACCCAGGTGATGCCTGAGGAAAAGGTGAAGAGACGGTGAGGAAAAGTGGGGAGAAGCTTCCTGTGGGCGACTGACCGTTGAGGGGGTCCGTCTTCGTGTGAGCGAGGGAGGGCTTGGCGTGGAAAGCTGGGTGTTTGGTCAGGTTTGTGTGCAGGGTAGCCAGCGTGAGTTATGGGGCGTCCAGTTTTCCCAGCACCATTTATCGTGGGGCGTGTCGTGCTCCTTGGTGTGTCCTTGGTCCCTGTGTCATAAATTCACCGACCCCGTCCGTGTGGGTTGAATTCTGGTCTCTCTGGCCTGTTCCTCTGGTCCCTGTGCCCGTTTAGAGCCAGTTCCACACTGTTTTGGTGACTGTAGCTTCTCAGCAGAGTGTGACGTCAGGGAGGGAGATGCCTCCAGCCCGTTCTCTTTTTTCAGGGTTTCTTTGGCTATTTGGGGTCCTGTGTGGTTCCCCACAGATATTAGGAGGATTTGCTCTATTTTGGGGGAAAATACCATGGAATTTTGGGAGGGATTGCATTCACTGTGTCCACTGCTTTGGGTAGCATGGATATTTTAACAATATTAATTGTTCCATTCCATGAGAACAGGATATCTTTCCATTTCTTGGTGTGTTTTGCAATGTCTTCATCAATGTCTTCAAGTTTTCAGTGTGCAGGTCTTTCACCTCCTTGGTTGACTTTATTCCCAGGTATTTTGTTCTTTTTGAATGCAGTTGTAAATAGGGTTGCTTTCTTTCTCTTTCTGATGGTTCATTATTAGTGTTTAGAAAGGCAACTGATCTCTGTGTATTGATTTTGCAACTTTACTGAATTGATTTATTAGTTCTAATAGTTTTTTTGTGGACTGAAGTGGAAAATTGGAATTCAAAAATCCCACTGTTTCTACCATATCCAGGTCGTCCACAACACGGAGGACAGCGGCTCCTAATATAACCTTCCCACAGTGCCTCTAAATGACATGTGGACTTTGGGTGAACTGGATCTGGGTAAGGCTTGGCTTCTATATGGAAGTTTGATGTTTTCTCTGCTTTTCTGGCATGCTGTTGACATACATGATGTTTTGAAAAGTAATTGACTTTCCAGTAATTTCAAACATACAACTTTACATACATAAAAACAAGTCTCGTCCCTTGATTAAATATACTCCTAAATATTGATGTTGACATTCTTAAAAATGGAATTGTTCTCATAAATTCTTTTTCAGATTATTTTTTGCCAGCGTATGCATATAAGATAGATTTTCATGAATTGATATTTTGTTCTATAACTTTGCTTATTAATGAGTTGATTAGCTCAAATAATTTCTTTGCTGATTATAGGTAGTCTTATATATAAGATGATGTGACCTATGTTCTGTGAAGAGACACGGTTTTAATTTTTCCATTCACCCATGGATGCCTTTTCTTTCTTTCCTCAAGATTCTGGGTAGAACTTCCAGTACACTATTGAGTAACGGTGATGAAGGCCAGCTTCCTGGCCCTGTTCCTGATTTCAGGAGTAAATCTTTCAGTCTTTAACGTTGAGCATGATGTTTGCTGTGGCTTTTTGTACTACTCTTTTCCATATTGAGCAAATTTCCTTTTATTCCTGCTTTCTTGAGTGTTTTTCATGAAATAACCCTGGATTTTCATTGTAGATTTTTTTGCATTAATTGATATGATTATGTGTTTTTACTTCACACCATTATTGTGGTTGAATACATTGCTTACTTTTCGTATGTTGAGCAACCTGAAATTTCTGATGTAGAGATACTTGCTTATGGCATTATCCATTTAAAGTTCTGTTGGTTTCATGTTGCTATTATTGTGTGATAGATTTTTACGTTCCTATTTGTAAGTTGTACTGGGGTAGTTTTCTTGTTTTTTTCCTTTATTTTTAAAATCTTTTTTAAAATAGTGGTTTTATTTCATTTTACTTATTTATTTATTTTGGCCACGTCCCATGGCTTGTGGGATCTTAGTTCCCCAGTCAGGGATCGAACCCGAGCCCTTGGCAGTGAAAGCACAGAGTCCTAACCACTGGGCCACCAGAGTATTCCCCAGTTTTCTTTTTCGAGATGTAGTTGTATAATCTGATTAGACTTGGCTTGGTGTAAGTGGTTTGGAGGGTTAGCATTAGGGCTGGGGCTGGTGTGAGGGTTGGGGCTGTGTATGGTTCATGGTTGCTGTTATGGTTTAAGTTTTATGGTTAATGAGTTATTTATGGGTATGGTTAATGACTATATTTTATGGTTTGGTTATGGTTATGGTTTTGCTTATTGGTTAAGGTTTATGGTTTTGGTCTCAGGGTGTTAGGGTTCTGTGTTAGAGTGGGTGTTAGGGTATGGGTGAGAATTGGGGTACAGGTAGGATGCGGGTAGAGCATGGGTTAGGGTAAGGTACAGGTTTAGGGTACGGGTTAGGCTAAGGTTAGGTCAGGGCTTAGGGTCAGGATCAGAGTTTAGGGTTAGGGTCCATGTCAGGATTAGCGTCAAGGTTGAGCGAGGCCATTGTTTGCTGCTCCTCCAGTGCTGGATTCTCATTGATAGACGAATGAAATGTCTGCTCTGGTCACCCACTGTTTCAAATTGAGCTCAGCCTTAGTCAAGGGTTCTTAGGGCCTCAGAGGTCATGCAGGGTTTCCCTCCACCCTCCCTCCTGGGAAGGGTGATGCAGGCCCCACTCTGTCTGGGCAGCCCCAGGTCCAGCATGGCCCTGACATGCAGGATACTAAGTAGACGTGATGGAAGACTTGGTGCCTCAGTCTGCCAGCCCCCAGGTGCTGCCTTTTTTTTTTTCCCTTAATTAATTAATTAATTAATTTTGGGCTGTGTTGGGTCTGCATTGCTGCCCGGAGGCTTTCTCTAGTTGCGGCGAGTGGGGGCTTCTCATTGCGGTGGCTTCTCTTGTTGCAGAGCACAGGCTCTAAGCGCGTGGGCTTCAGCAGTTGGGGCTCGCGGGTTCTAGAGCGCAGGCTCAGTAGTTGTGGTGCACGGGCTTAGTTGCTCCACAGCATGTGGGATCTTCCCGGACCAGGGCTCAAACCCGTGTCCCCTGCATTGGCAGGTGGATTCTTAACCACTGCGCCACCAGGGAAGTCTGGTGTTGCGTTCGTGAGGGCCGGTGGGGCCCTCGTGGGACTGGGCGGATCCTTTGTTCCATCTGCACGGGTGTCCAAGCAGGTCTCAGAACAGCCCTTGGCCTCTGAGCGTCCAGGCAGGCACCCACGTTCCTCCAGCTCAGGTTAGCCTTGGCCCCTCCAGCCCCCGTGGCCAATTACTGAGCTGATTGTGTCTTTACTCTTTCAAATGAAATCACTCTCTCCAGGTTGGCGAGAAGTTTACTTGTGAACTTGGTTAGGGTTAGGGGTTAGGGGTTAAGGGTTAGGGGTTAGGGTCAGGGTTAGGGTTAGGGCTAGGGCTAGGGGTTAGGGTTAGGCTTAGGGTTGGGTTAGGGTTAGGGGTTAGGGTTAGGGTTTAGGTTTAGGGTTAGGGTTAGTGTTGGGTTAGGGTTAGGGTTAAGGTAGGGTTAGGGTTGGGTTAGGGTTAGGGTTTAGGGTTAGGGTGTCCAGCCTTACGTCCCATTCAGCTGTGAGTGTAGATGTGGTCAGTCCAGTTGCCTCACAGCCCGTGATTGAATTTTGTAAGAATTCCTCTCTCTCTCACTGTCTTTCTCTTTTTATAATTAATTTTTATAATGGGCTGGAGCTGATTTGCAATGTTGTGTTTCTTGGTGCTGTACATCCACTTGAGTCACTTACAGAGAGACATCAATAAATTCTTTTCTAGTTTCTAGTAGTCAGATATATGTTTTTTCTGTGAATAGAGTGTGCTGAGTCCAGTTCCTTGAACAATGAGTATGTCTTGGCGATTCCATTATTGGCGTATGGAACGGTATCTGTGCCAATTTCAACCTCCTGGTTTATGCATCACCGCACCACACTTTTCCCCTTAAGCAGCCATAAGTGTGTTTTGTAAACGTGTGATGGTGTTCTGTTTGTAATTCAGTTCACGGTTGGCGATTTTTAGATTCCCTTTATAAGTGATACGATAAGTTTCTCTTGCTGTCTAACTGATTTCACTCTCAATGACCATACATAAGTCCCCCTGAGTTGCTGCAACTGGCCTCATTTCATTGATTTCAGGGCTGAGTAATATTCCGTTGTGCTTAAGTACCAAATTTTCTTTCACCGTTTTTTCCTTCCAAGGACTATGAAGTTGTACCCAAGTCGAGGCTGTTGTAAACATAGCAGCAGTAAACGGGGTGCCTGCATCCTGTGGATTTTTGGTTTTGCCAACATATAGGCCCATGAGTGGAAGCGCCCTATGCTTTGTAGCTCTGTTTTTTAGATGCTTCAGGAAACACAGCACACTTCTCCAGAGTGGCCGTTGGCAATTTACATTCCCCCCTTCAGCGTAACGAGGCTCCCTTTTCTCCTCTCCTTGTCCTGCATATCTGGTTTTTACCCTTTGTGAGGATGGTCCTTTTTTCTGATTCACAGTGATACCTCTCTGTAGTGTTGATTTGCATTGCCCGCTTCTTTGGTTGGGCAAAAAGGGCGTATGCGTTTTTCCTGAATATATTCTGGAAGTTAAATTTGAGAGACAGCTTTCTTTTTTAATTGATGAATTAATTAATTTATTTTTGGCTGTGTTGGGTCTTCGTTTCTGTGCGAAGGCTTTCTCTAGTTGTGGCAAGCGGGGGCCACTCTTCATCGCGGTGCGCGGGCCTCTCACTATCGCGGCCTCTCTTGTTGCGGAGCCCAGGCTCCAGACGCGCAGGCTCAGGAGTTGTGGCTCACGGGGCTAGTTGCTCCGCGGCATGTGGGAGCTTCCCGGACCAGGGCTCGAACCCGTGTCCCCTGCATTAGCAGGCAGATTCTCAACCACTGCGCCACCAGGGAAGCCCCTTGAATAGTTTTGTATTTAAAGTTTGTCTGTGGGGACTTCCCTGGTGACGCAGTGGTTAAGAGTCCGCCTGCCAATGCAGGGGACACGGGCTCGAGCCCTGGTCCGGGAAGCTCCCACATGCCGCAGAGCAACCAAGCCTGCGCGGCACAACTACGGAAGCCTGTGCGCCTAGAGCCCGTGCTCGCCCACAAGAGAAGCCACCGCAGTGAGAAGCCCGTGCACCACAACGAAGAGTAGCCCCGCTCGACGCAACCAGAGCAAGCCCACATGCAGCAACGAAGACCCAATGCAGCCAAACATAAATTATAAACTAAAATAAAATTTGCCTCTGAATAACTTTGAGTGAATTTGGTATAAGTTGTAAAGTTTGCATCTACATTCACTTCATTCCAAATGGTTTCCAAGTAATTGTTCCTTAACTACTTTTAGAAAACTTTTGGGATAGAGACTCCGTTTTCGTTTGAATTTCCAGTTTAATGGATTCAGCAGTCCTGTCAGTAGGGCACGCTGCCTCCAGTGACCTGTGAGGGAGGCACGGCCTGCACTTCCTGCACTGACCACAGGGTGGCGCCGAGTTCGCCTCTCTGACCCACAGCGCATGCTCATTCCATGGAACTCCATTGTGAGGGCAGCTGAGAGGAGTTGAGCCGCCTCAGGCGCGGGGGCGGGGGCGGGGGCGGGGGCCTTCGGGTAGGACGCCCGGCTCAGCTTCTCTGCTGAGAGGAGCTCGGTCTCCATCTCCTCAGGACTCGCTGGGGTTTCGGCTTCAGGACAAAGTGGGGCTGCCTCCACGCTGACTAGGGAACTAGGGTTCCTGAGGACCCAGGTGATGCCTGAGGAAAAGGTGAAGAGACGGTGAGGAAAAGTGGGGAGAAGCTTCCTGTGGGCGACTGACCGTTGAGGGGGTCCGTCTTCGTGTGAGCGAGGGAGGGCTTGGCGTGGAAAGCTGGGTGTTTGGTCAGGTTTGTGTGCAGGGTAGCCAGCGTGAGTTATGGGGCGTCCAGTTTTCCCAGCACCATTTATCGTGGGGCGTGTCGTGCTCCTTGGTGTGTCCTTGGTCCCTGTGTCATAAATTCACCGACCCCGTCCGTGTGGGTTGAATTCTGGTCTCTCTGGCCTGTTCCTCTGGTCCCTGTGCCCGTTTAGAGCCAGTTCCACACTGTTTTGGTGACTGTAGCTTCTCAGCAGAGTGTGACGTCAGGGAGGGAGATGCCTCCAGCCCGTTCTCTTTTTTCAGGGTTTCTTTGGCTATTTGGGGTCCTGTGTGGTTCCCCACAGATATTAGGAGGATTTGCTCTATTTTGGGGGAAAATACCATGGAATTTTGGGAGGGATTGCATTCACTGTGTCCACTGCTTTGGGTAGCATGGATATTTTAACAATATTAATTGTTCCATTCCATGAGAACAGGATATCTTTCCATTTCTTGGTGTGTTTTGCAATGTCTTCATCAATGTCTTCAAGTTTTCAGTGTGCAGGTCTTTCACCTCCTTGGTTGACTTTATTCCCAGGTATTTTGTTCTTTTTGAATGCAGTTGTAAATAGGGTTGCTTTCTTTCTCTTTCTGATGGTTCATTATTAGTGTTTAGAAAGGCAACTGATCTCTGTGTATTGATTTTGCAACTTTACTGAATTGATTTATTAGTTCTAATAGTTTTTTTGTGGACTGAAGTGGAAAATTGGAATTCAAAAATCCCACTGTTTCTACCATATCCAGGTCGTCCACAACACGGAGGACAGCGGCTCCTAATATAACCTTCCCACAGTGCCTCTAAATGACATGTGGACTTTGGGTGAACTGGATCTGGGTAAGGCTTGGCTTCTATATGGAAGTTTGATGTTTTCTCTGCTTTTCTGGCATGCTGTTGACATACATGATGTTTTGAAAAGTAATTGACTTTCCAGTAATTTCAAACATACAACTTTACATACATAAAAACAAGTCTCGTCCCTTGATTAAATATACTCCTAAATATTGATGTTGACATTCTTAAAAATGGAATTGTTCTCATAAATTCTTTTTCAGATTATTTTTTGCCAGCGTATGCATATAAGATAGATTTTCATGAATTGATATTTTGTTCTATAACTTTGCTTATTAATGAGTTGATTAGCTCAAATAATTTCTTTGCTGATTATAGGTAGTCTTATATATAAGATGATGTGACCTATGTTCTGTGAAGAGACACGGTTTTAATTTTTCCATTCACCCATGGATGCCTTTTCTTTCTTTCCTCAAGATTCTGGGTAGAACTTCCAGTACACTATTGAGTAACGGTGATGAAGGCCAGCTTCCTGGCCCTGTTCCTGATTTCAGGAGTAAATCTTTCAGTCTTTAACGTTGAGCATGATGTTTGCTGTGGCTTTTTGTACTACTCTTTTCCATATTGAGCAAATTTCCTTTTATTCCTGCTTTCTTGAGTGTTTTTCATGAAATAACCCTGGATTTTCATTGTAGATTTTTTGCATTAATTGATATGATTATGTGTTTTTACTTCACACCATTATTGTGGTTGAATACATTGCTTACTTTTCGTATGTTGAGCAACCTGAAATTTCTGATGTAGAGATACTTGCTTATGGCATTATCCATTTAAAGTTCTGTTGGTTTCATGTTGCTATTATTGTGTGATAGATTTTTACGTTCCTATTTGTAAGTTGTACTGGGGTAGTTTTCTTGTTTTTTTCCTTTATTTTTAAAATCTTTTTTAAAATAGTGGTTTTATTTCATTTTACTTATTTATTTATTTTGGCCACGTCCCATGGCTTGTGGGATCTTAGTTCCCCAGTCAGGGATCGAACCCGAGCCCTTGGCAGTGAAAGCACAGAGTCCTAACCACTGGGCCACCAGAGTATTCCCCAGTTTTCTTTTTCGAGATGTAGTTGTATAATCTGATTAGACTTGGCTTGGTGTAAGTGGTTTGGAGGGTTAGCATTAGGGCTGGGGCTGGTGTGAGGGTTGGGGCTGTGTATGGTTCATGGTTGCTGTTATGGTTTAAGTTTTATGGTTAATGAGTTATTTATGGGTATGGTTAATGACTATATTTTATGGTTTGGTTATGGTTATGGTTTTGCTTATTGGTTAAGGTTTATGGTTTTGGTCTCAGGGTGTTAGGGTTCTGTGTTAGAGTGGGTGTTAGGGTATGGGTGAGAATTGGGGTACAGGTAGGATGCGGGTAGAGCATGGGTTAGGGTAAGGTACAGGTTTAGGGTACGGGTTAGGCTAAGGTTAGGTCAGGGCTTAGGGTCAGGATCAGAGTTTAGGGTTAGGGTCCATGTCAGGATTAGCGTCAAGGTTGAGCGAGGCCATTGTTTGCTGCTCCTCCAGTGCTGGATTCTCATTGATAGACGAATGAAATGTCTGCTCTGGTCACCCACTGTTTCAAATTGAGCTCAGCCTTAGTCAAGGGTTCTTAGGGCCTCAGAGGTCATGCAGGGTTTCCCTCCACCCTCCCTCCTGGGAAGGGTGATGCAGGCCCCACTCTGTCTGGGCAGCCCCAGGTCCAGCATGGCCCTGACATGCAGGATACTAAGTAGACGTGATGGAAGACTTGGTGCCTCAGTCTGCCAGCCCCCAGGTGCTGCCTTTTTTTTTTCCCTTAATTAATTAATTAATTAATTAATTTTGGGCTGTGTTGGGTCTGCATTGCTGCCCGGAGGCTTTCTCTAGTTGCGGCGAGTGGGGGCTTCTCATTGCGGTGGCTTCTCTTGTTGCAGAGCACAGGCTCTAAGCGCGTGGGCTTCAGCAGTTGGGGCTCGCGGGTTCTAGAGCGCAGGCTCAGTAGTTGTGGTGCACGGGCTTAGTTGCTCCACAGCATGTGGGATCTTCCCGGACCAGGGCTCAAACCCGTGTCCCCTGCATTGGCAGGTGGATTCTTAACCACTGCGCCACCAGGGAAGTCTGGTGTTGCGTTCGTGAGGGCCGGTGGGGCCCTCGTGGGACTGGGCGGATCCTTTGTTCCATCTGCACGGGTGTCCAAGCAGGTCTCAGAACAGCCCTTGGCCTCTGAGCGTCCAGGCAGGCACCCACGTTCCTCCAGCTCAGGTTAGCCTTGGCCCCTCCAGCCCCCGTGGCCAATTACTGAGCTGATTGTGTCTTTACTCTTTCAAATGAAATCACTCTCTCCAGGTGGGCGAGAAGTTTACTTGTGAACTTGGTTAGGGTTAGGGGTTAGGGGTTAAGGGTTAGGGGTTAGGGTCAGGGTTAGGGTTAGGGCTAGGGCTAGGGGTTAGGGTTAGGCTTAGGGTTGGGTTAGGGTTAGGGGTTAGGGTTAGGGTTTAGGTTTAGGGTTAGGGTTAGTGTTGGGTTAGGGTTAGGGTTAAGGTAGGGTTAGGGTTGGGTTAGGGTTAGGGTTTAGGGTTAGGGTGTCCAGCCTTACGTCCCATTCAGCTGTGAGTGTAGATGTGGTCAGTCCAGTTGCCTCACAGCCCGTGATTGAATTTTGTAAGAATTCCTCTCTCTCTCACTGTCTTTCTCTTTTTATAATTAATTTTTATAATGGGCTGGAGCTGATTTGCAATGTTGTGTTTCTTGGTGCTGTACATCCACTTGAGTCACTTACAGAGAGACATCAATAAATTCTTTTCTAGTTTCTAGTAGTCAGATATATGTTTTTTCTGTGAATAGAGTGTGCTGAGTCCAGTTCCTTGAACAATGAGTATGTCTTGGCGATTCCATTATTGGCGTATGGAACGGTATCTGTGCCAATTTCAACCTCCTGGTTTATGCATCACCGCACCACACTTTTCCCCTTAAGCAGCCATAAGTGTGTTTTGTAAACGTGTGATGGTGTTCTGTTTGTAATTCAGTTCACGGTTGGCGATTTTTAGATTCCCTTTATAAGTGATACGATAAGTTTCTCTTGCTGTCTAACTGATTTCACTCTCAATGACCATACATAAGTCCCCCTGAGTTGCTGCAACTGGCCTCATTTCATTGATTTCAGGGCTGAGTAATATTCCGTTGTGCTTAAGTACCAAATTTTCTTTCACCGTTTTTTCCTTCCAAGGACTATGAAGTTGTACCCAAGTCGAGGCTGTTGTAAACATAGCAGCAGTAAACGGGGTGCCTGCATCCTGTGGATTTTTGGTTTTGCCAACATATAGGCCCATGAGTGGAAGCGCCCTATGCTTTGTAGCTCTGTTTTTTAGATGCTTCAGGAAACACAGCACACTTCTCCAGAGTGGCCGTTGGCAATTTACATTCCCCCCTTCAGCGTAACAAGGCTCCCTTTTCTCCTCTCCTTGTCCTGCATATCTGGTTTTTACCCTTTGTGAGGATGGTCCTTTTTTCTGATTCACAGTGATACCTCTCTGTAGTGTTGATTTGCATTGCCCGCTTCTTTGGTTGGGCAAAAAGGGCGTATGCGTTTTTCCTGAATATATTCTGGAAGTTAAATTTGAGAGACAGCTTTCTTTTTTAATTGATGAATTAATTAATTTATTTTTGGCTGTGTTGGGTCTTCGTTTCTGTGCGAAGGCTTTCTCTAGTTGTGGCAAGCGGGGGCCACTCTTCATCGCGGTGCGCGGGCCTCTCACTATCGCGGCCTCTCTTGTTGCGGAGCCCAGGCTCCAGACGCGCAGGCTCAGGAGTTGTGGCTCACGGGGCTAGTTGCTCCGCGGCATGTGGGAGCTTCCCGGACCAGGGCTCGAACCCGTGTCCCCTGCATTAGCAGGCAGATTCTCAACCACTGCGCCACCAGGGAAGCCCCTTGAATAGTTTTGTATTTAAAGTTTGTCTGTGGGGACTTCCCTGGTGACGCAGTGGTTAAGAGTCCGCCTGCCAATGCAGGGGACACGGGCTCGAGCCCTGGTCCGGGAAGCTCCCACATGCCGCAGAGCAACCAAGCCTGCGCGGCACAACTACTGAAGCCTGTGCGCCTAGAGCCCGTGCTCGCCCACAAGAGAAGCCACCGCAGTGAGAAGCCCGTGCACCACAACGAAGAGTAGCCCCGCTCGACGCAACCAGAGCAAGCCCACATGCAGCAACGAAGACCCAATGCAGCCAAACATAAATTATAAACTAAAATAAAATTTGCCTCTGAATAACTTTGAGTGAATTTGGTATAAGTTGTAAAGTTTGCATCTACATTCACTTCATTCCAAATGGTTTCCAAGTAATTGTTCCTTAACTACTTTTAGAAAACTTTTGGGATAGAGACTCCGTTTTCGTTTGAATTTCCAGTTTAATGGATTCAGCAGTCCTGTCAGTAGGGCACGCTGCCTCCAGTGACCTGTGAGGGAGGCACGGCCTGCACTTCCTGCACTGACCACAGGGTGGCGCCGAGTTCGCCTCTCTGACCCACAGCGCATGCTCATTCCATGGAACTCCATTGTGAGGGCAGCTGAGAGGAGTTGAGCCGCCTCAGGCGCGGGGGCGGGGGCGGGGGCCTTCGGGTAGGACGCCCGGCTCAGCTTCTCTGCTGAGAGGAGCTCGGTCTCCATCTCCTCAGGACTCGCTGGGGTTTCGGCTTCAGGACAAAGTGGGGCTGCCTCCACGCTGACTAGGGAACTAGGGTTCCTGAGGACCCAGGTGATGCCTGAGGAAAAGGTGAAGAGACGGTGAGGAAAAGTGGGGAGAAGCTTCCTGTGGGCGACTGACCGTTGAGGGGGTCCGTCTTCGTGTGAGCGAGGGAGGGCTTGGCGTGGAAAGCTGGGTGTTTGGTCAGGTTTGTGTGCAGGGTAGCCAGCGTGAGTTATGGGGCGTCCAGTTTTCCCAGCACCATTTATCGTGGGGCGTGTCGTGCTCCTTGGTGTGTCCTTGGTCCCTGTGTCATAAATTCACCGACCCCGTCCGTGTGGGTTGAATTCTGGTCTCTCTGGCCTGTTCCTCTGGTCCCTGTGCCCGTTTAGAGCCAGTTCCACACTGTTTTGGTGACTGTAGCTTCTCAGCAGAGTGTGACGTCAGGGAGGGAGATGCCTCCAGCCCGTTCTCTTTTTTCAGGGTTTCTTTGGCTATTTGGGGTCCTGTGTGGTTCCCCACAGATATTAGGAGGATTTGCTCTATTTTGGGGGAAAATACCATGGAATTTTGGGAGGGATTGCATTCACTGTGTCCACTGCTTTGGGTAGCATGGATATTTTAACAATATTAATTGTTCCATTCCATGAGAACAGGATATCTTTCCATTTCTTGGTGTGTTTTGCAATGTCTTCATCAATGTCTTCAAGTTTTCAGTGTGCAGGTCTTTCACCTCCTTGGTTGACTTTATTCCCAGGTATTTTGTTCTTTTTGAATGCAGTTGTAAATAGGGTTGCTTTCTTTCTCTTTCTGATGGTTCATTATTAGTGTTTAGAAAGGCAACTGATCTCTGTGTATTGATTTTGCAACTTTACTGAATTGATTTATTAGTTCTAATAGTTTTTTTGTGGACTGAAGTGGAAAATTGGAATTCAAAAATCCCACTGTTTCTACCATATCCAGGTCGTCCACAACACGGAGGACAGCGGCTCCTAATATAACCTTCCCACAGTGCCTCTAAATGACATGTGGACTTTGGGTGAACTGGATCTGGGTAAGGCTTGGCTTCTATATGGAAGTTTGATGTTTTCTCTGCTTTTCTGGCATGCTGTTGACATACATGATGTTTTGAAAAGTAATTGACTTTCCAGTAATTTCAAACATACAACTTTACATACATAAAAACAAGTCTCGTCCCTTGATTAAATATACTCCTAAATATTGATGTTGACATTCTTAAAAATGGAATTGTTCTCATAAATTCTTTTTCAGATTATTTTTTGCCAGCGTATGCATATAAGATAGATTTTCATGAATTGATATTTTGTTCTATAACTTTGCTTATTAATGAGTTGATTAGCTCAAATAATTTCTTTGCTGATTATAGGTAGTCTTATATATAAGATGATGTGACCTATGTTCTGTGAAGAGACACGGTTTTAATTTTTCCATTCACCCATGGATGCCTTTTCTTTCTTTCCTCAAGATTCTGGGTAGAACTTCCAGTACACTATTGAGTAACGGTGATGAAGGCCAGCTTCCTGGCCCTGTTCCTGATTTCAGGAGTAAATCTTTCAGTCTTTAACGTTGAGCATGATGTTTGCTGTGGCTTTTTGTACTACTCTTTTCCATATTGAGCAAATTTCCTTTTATTCCTGCTTTCTTGAGTGTTTTTCATGAAATAACCCTGGATTTTCATTGTAGATTTTTTGCATTAATTGATATGATTATGTGTTTTTACTTCACACCATTATTGTGGTTGAATACATTGCTTACTTTTCGTATGTTGAGCAACCTGAAATTTCTGATGTAGAGATACTTGCTTATGGCATTATCCATTTAAAGTTCTGTTGGTTTCATGTTGCTATTATTGTGTGATAGATTTTTACGTTCCTATTTGTAAGTTGTACTGGGGTAGTTTTCTTGTTTTTTTCCTTTATTTTTAAAATCTTTTTTAAAATAGTGGTTTTATTTCATTTTACTTATTTATTTATTTTGGCCACGTCCCATGGCTTGTGGGATCTTAGTTCCCCAGTCAGGGATCGAACCCGAGCCCTTGGCAGTGAAAGCACAGAGTCCTAACCACTGGGCCACCAGAGTATTCCCCAGTTTTCTTTTTCGAGATGTAGTTGTATAATCTGATTAGACTTGGCTTGGTGTAAGTGGTTTGGAGGGTTAGCATTAGGGCTGGGGCTGGTGTGAGGGTTGGGGCTGTGTATGGTTCATGGTTGCTGTTATGGTTTAAGTTTTATGGTTAATGAGTTATTTATGGGTATGGTTAATGACTATATTTTATGGTTTGGTTATGGTTATGGTTTTGCTTATTGGTTAAGGTTTATGGTTTTGGTCTCAGGGTGTTAGGGTTCTGTGTTAGAGTGGGTGTTAGGGTATGGGTGAGAATTGGGGTACAGGTAGGATGCGGGTAGAGCATGGGTTAGGGTAAGGTACAGGTTTAGGGTACGGGTTAGGCTAAGGTTAGGTCAGGGCTTAGGGTCAGGATCAGAGTTTAGGGTTAGGGTCCATGTCAGGATTAGCGTCAAGGTTGAGCGAGGCCATTGTTTGCTGCTCCTCCAGTGCTGGATTCTCATTGATAGACGAATGAAATGTCTGCTCTGGTCACCCACTGTTTCCAATTGAGCTCAGCCTTAGTCAAGGGTTCTTAGGGCCTCAGAGGTCATGCAGGGTTTCCCTCCACCCTCCCTCCTGGGAAGGGTGATGCAGGCCCCACTCTGTCTGGGCAGCCCCAGGTCCAGCATGGCCCTGACATGCAGGATACTAAGTAGACGTGATGGAAGACTTGGTGCCTCAGTCTGCCAGCCCCCAGGTGCTGCCTTTTTTTTTTCCCTTAATTAATTAATTAATTAATTAATTTTGGGCTGTGTTGGGTCTGCATTGCTGCCCGGAGGCTTTCTCTAGTTGCGGCGAGTGGGGGCTTCTCATTGCGGTGGCTTCTCTTGTTGCAGAGCACAGGCTCTAAGCGCGTGGGCTTCAGCAGTTGGGGCTCGCGGGTTCTAGAGCGCAGGCTCAGTAGTTGTGGTGCACGGGCTTAGTTGCTCCACAGCATGTGGGATCTTCCCGGACCAGGGCTCAAACCCGTGTCCCCTGCATTGGCAGGTGGATTCTTAACCACTGCGCCACCAGGGAAGTCTGGTGTTGCGTTCGTGAGGGCCGGTGGGGCCCTCGTGGGACTGGGCGGATCCTTTGTTCCATCTGCACGGGTGTCCAAGCAGGTCTCAGAACAGCCCTTGGCCTCTGAGCGTCCAGGCAGGCACCCACGTTCCTCCAGCTCAGGTTAGCCTTGGCCCCTCCAGCCCCCGTGGCCAATTACTGAGCTGATTGTGTCTTTACTCTTTCAAATGAAATCACTCTCTCCAGGTGGGCGAGAAGTTTACTTGTGAACTTGGTTAGGGTTAGGGGTTAGGGGTTAAGGGTTAGGGGTTAGGGTCAGGGTTAGGGTTAGGGCTAGGGCTAGGGGTTAGGGTTAGGCTTAGGGTTGGGTTAGGGTTAGGGGTTAGGGTTAGGGTTTAGGTTTAGGGTTAGGGTTAGTGTTGGGTTAGGGTTAGGGTTAAGGTAGGGTTAGGGTTGGGTTAGGGTTAGGGTTTAGGGTTAGGGTGTCCAGCCTTACGTCCCATTCAGCTGTGAGTGTAGATGTGGTCAGTCCAGTTGCCTCACAGCCCGTGATTGAATTTTGTAAGAATTCCTCTCTCTCTCACTGTCTTTCTCTTTTTATAATTAATTTTTATAATGGGCTGGAGCTGATTTGCAATGTTGTGTTTCTTGGTGCTGTACATCCACTTGAGTCACTTACAGAGAGACATCAATAAATTCTTTTCTAGTTTCTAGTAGTCAGATATATGTTTTTTCTGTGAATAGAGTGTGCTGAGTCCAGTTCCTTGAACAATGAGTATGTCTTGGCGATTCCATTATTGGCGTATGGAACGGTATCTGTGCCAATTTCAACCTCCTGGTTTATGCATCACCGCACCACACTTTTCCCCTTAAGCAGCCATAAGTGTGTTTTGTAAACGTGTGATGGTGTTCTGTTTGTAATTCAGTTCACGGTTGGCGATTTTTAGATTCCCTTTATAAGTGATACGATAAGTTTCTCTTGCTGTCTAACTGATTTCACTCTCAATGACCATACATAAGTCCCCCTGAGTTGCTGCAACTGGCCTCATTTCATTGATTTCAGGGCTGAGTAATATTCCGTTGTGCTTAAGTACCAAATTTTCTTTCACCGTTTTTTCCTTCCAAGGACTATGAAGTTGTACCCAAGTCGAGGCTGTTGTAAACATAGCAGCAGTAAACGGGGTGCCTGCATCCTGTGGATTTTTGGTTTTGCCAACATATAGGCCCATGAGTGGAAGCGCCCTATGCTTTGTAGCTCTGTTTTTTAGATGCTTCAGGAAACACAGCACACTTCTCCAGGGTGGCCGTTGGCAATTTACATTCCCCCCTTCAGCGTAACAAGGCTCCCTTTTCTCCTCTCCTTGTCCTGCATATCTGGTTTTTACCCTTTGTGAGGATGGTCCTTTTTTCTGATTCACAGTGATACCTCTCTGTAGTGTTGATTTGCATTGCCCGCTTCTTTGGTTGGGCAAAAAGGGCGTATGCGTTTTTCCTGAATATATTCTGGAAGTTAAATTTGAGAGACAGCTTTCTTTTTTAATTGATGAATTAATTAATTTATTTTTGGCTGTGTTGGGTCTTCGTTTCTGTGCGAAGGCTTTCTCTAGTTGTGGCAAGCGGGGGCCACTCTTCATCGCGGTGCGCGGGCCTCTCACTATCGCGGCCTCTCTTGTTGCGGAGCCCAGGCTCCAGACGCGCAGGCTCAGGAGTTGTGGCTCACGGGGCTAGTTGCTCCGCGGCATGTGGGAGCTTCCCGGACCAGGGCTCGAACCCGTGTCCCCTGCATTAGCAGGCAGATTCTCAACCACTGCGCCACCAGGGAAGCCCCTTGAATAGTTTTGTATTTAAAGTTTGTCTGTGGGGACTTCCCTGGTGACGCAGTGGTTAAGAGTCCGCCTGCCAATGCAGGGGACACGGGCTCGAGCCCTGGTCCGGGAAGCTCCCACATGCCGCAGAGCAACCAAGCCTGCGCGGCACAACTACTGAAGCCTGTGCGCCTAGAGCCCGTGCTCGCCCACAAGAGAAGCCACCGCAGTGAGAAGCCCGTGCACCACAACGAAGAGTAGCCCCGCTCGACGCAACCAGAGCAAGCCCACATGCAGCAACGAAGACCCAATGCAGCCAAACATAAATTATAAACTAAAATAAAATTTGCCTCTGAATAACTTTGAGTGAATTTGGTATAAGTTGTAAAGTTTGCATCTACATTCACTTCATTCCAAATGGTTTCCAAGTAATTGTTCCTTAACTACTTTTAGAAAACTTTTGGGATAGAGACTCCGTTTTCGTTTGAATTTCCAGTTTAATGGATTCAGCAGTCCTGTCGGTAGGGCACGCTGCCTCCAGTGACCTGTGAGGGAGGCACGGCCTGCACTTCCTGCACTGACCACAGGGTGGCGCCGAGTTCGCCTCTCTGACCCACAGCGCATGCTCATTCCATGGAACTCCATTGTGAGGGCAGCTGAGAGGAGTTGAGCCGCCTCAGGCGCGGGGGCGGGGGCGGGGGCCTTCGGGTAGGACGCCCGGCTCAGCTTCTCTGCTGAGAGGAGCTCGGTCTCCATCTCCTCAGGACTCGCTGGGGTTTCGGCTTCAGGACAAAGTGGGGCTGCCTCCACGCTGACTAGGGAACTAGGGTTCCTGAGGACCCAGGTGATGCCTGAGGAAAAGGTGAAGAGACGGTGAGGAAAAGTGGGGAGAAGCTTCCTGTGGGCGACTGACCGTTGAGGGGGTCCGTCTTCGTGTGAGCGAGGGAGGGCTTGGCGTGGAAAGCTGGGTGTTTGGTCAGGTTTGTGTGCAGGGTAGCCAGCGTGAGTTATGGGGCGTCCAGTTTTCCCAGCACCATTTATCGTGGGGCGTGTCGTGCTCCTTGGTGTGTCCTTGGTCCCTGTGTCATAAATTCACCGACCCCGTCCGTGTGGGTTGAATTCTGGTCTCTCTGGCCTGTTCCTCTGGTCCCTGTGCCCGTTTAGAGCCAGTTCCACACTGTTTTGGTGACTGTAGCTTCTCAGCAGAGTGTGACGTCAGGGAGGGAGATGCCTCCAGCCCGTTCTCTTTTTTCAGGGTTTCTTTGGCTATTTGGGGTCCTTTGTGGTTCCCCACAGATATTAGGAGGATTTGCTCTATTTTGGGGGAAAATACCATGGAATTTTGGGAGGGATTGCATTCACTGTGTCCACTGCTTTGGGTAGCATGGATATTTTAACAATATTAATTGTTCCATTCCATGAGAACAGGATATCTTTCCATTTCTTGGTGTGTTTTGCAATGTCTTCATCAATGTCTTCAAGTTTTCAGTGTGCAGGTCTTTCACCTCCTTGGTTGACTTTATTCCCAGGTATTTTGTTCTTTTTGAATGCAGTTGTAAATAGGGTTGCTTTCTTTCTCTTTCTGATGGTTCATTATTAGTGTTTAGAAAGGCAACTGATCTCTGTGTATTGATTTTGCAACTTTACTGAATTGATTTATTAGTTCTAATAGTTTTTTTGTGGACTGAAGTGGAAAATTGGAATTCAAAAATCCCACTGTTTCTACCATATCCAGGTCGTCCACAACACGGAGGACAGCGGCTCCTAATATAACCTTCCCACAGTGCCTCTAAATGACATGTGGACTTTGGGTGAACTGGATCTGGGTAAGGCTTGGCTTCTATATGGAAGTTTGATGTTTTCTCTGCTTTTCTGGCATGCTGTTGACATACATGATGTTTTGAAAAGTAATTGACTTTCCAGTAATTTCAAACATACAACTTTACATACATAAAAACAAGTCTCGTCCCTTGATTAAATATACTCCTAAATATTGATGTTGACATTCTTAAAAATGGAATTGTTCTCATAAATTCTTTTTCAGATTATTTTTTGCCAGCGTATGCATATAAGA
Source organism: Balaenoptera borealis (assembly GCF_965194805.1). NCBI lineage: Eukaryota > Metazoa > Chordata > Mammalia > Artiodactyla > Balaenopteridae > Balaenoptera > Balaenoptera borealis. The sequence continues at coordinate 86,446 of NW_028122943.1, forward strand.
TAGATTTTCATGAATTGATATTTTGTTCTATAACTTTGCTTATTAATGAGTTGATTAGCTCAAATAATTTCTTTGCTGATTATAGGTAGTCTTATATATAAGATGATGTGACCTATGTTCTGTGAAGAGACACGGTTTTAATTTTTCCATTCACCCATGGATGCCTTTTCTTTCTTTCCTCAAGATTCTGGGTAGAACTTCCAGTACACTATTGAGTAACGGTGATGAAGGCCAGCTTCCTGGCCCTGTTCCTGATTTCAGGAGTAAATCTTTCAGTCTTTAACGTTGAGCATGATGTTTGCTGTGGCTTTTTGTACTACTCTTTTCCATATTGAGCAAATTTCCTTTTATTCCTGCTTTCTTGAGTGTTTTTCATGAAATAACCCTGGATTTTCATTGTAGATTTTTTGCATTAATTGATATGATTATGTGTTTTTACTTCACACCATTATTGTGGTTGAATACATTGCTTACTTTTCGTATGTTGAGCAACCTGAAATTTCTGATGTAGAGATACTTGCTTATGGCATTATCCATTTAAAGTTCTGTTGGTTTCATGTTGCTATTATTGTGTGATAGATTTTTACGTTCCTATTTGTAAGTTGTACTGGGGTAGTTTTCTTGTTTTTTTCCTTTATTTTTAAAATCTTTTTTAAAATAGTGGTTTTATTTCATTTTACTTATTTATTTATTTTGGCCACGTCCCATGGCTTGTGGGATCTTAGTTCCCCAGTCAGGGATCGAACCCGAGCCCTTGGCAGTGAAAGCACAGAGTCCTAACCACTGGGCCACCAGAGTATTCCCCAGTTTTCTTTTTCGAGATGTAGTTGTATAATCTGATTAGACTTGGCTTGGTGTAAGTGGTTTGGAGGGTTAGCATTAGGGCTGGGGCTGGTGTGAGGGTTGGGGCTGTGTATGGTTCATGGTTGCTGTTATGGTTTAAGTTTTATGGTTAATGAGTTATTTATGGGTATGGTTAATGACTATATTTTATGGTTTGGTTATGGTTATGGTTTTGCTTATTGGTTAAGGTTTATGGTTTTGGTCTCAGGGTGTTAGGGTTCTGTGTTAGAGTGGGTGTTAGGGTATGGGTGAGAATTGGGGTACAGGTAGGATGCGGGTAGAGCATGGGTTAGGGTAAGGTACAGGTTTAGGGTACGGGTTAGGCTAAGGTTAGGTCAGGGCTTAGGGTCAGGATCAGAGTTTAGGGTTAGGGTCCATGTCAGGATTAGCGTCAAGGTTGAGCGAGGCCATTGTTTGCTGCTCCTCCAGTGCTGGATTCTCATTGATAGACGAATGAAATGTCTGCTCTGGTCACCCACTGTTTCAAATTGAGCTCAGCCTTAGTCAAGGGTTCTTAGGGCCTCAGAGGTCATGCAGGGTTTCCCTCCACCCTCCCTCCTGGGAAGGGTGATGCAGGCCCCACTCTGTCTGGGCAGCCCCAGGTCCAGCATGGCCCTGACATGCAGGATACTAAGTAGACGTGATGGAAGACTTGGTGCCTCAGTCTGCCAGCCCCCAGGTGCTGCCTTTTTTTTTTCCCTTAATTAATTAATTAATTAATTAATTTTGGGCTGTGTTGGGTCTGCATTGCTGCCCGGAGGCTTTCTCTAGTTGCGGCGAGTGGGGGCTTCTCATTGCGGTGGCTTCTCTTGTTGCAGAGCACAGGCTCTAAGCGCGTGGGCTTCAGCAGTTGGGGCTCGCGGGTTCTAGAGCGCAGGCTCAGTAGTTGTGGTGCACGGGCTTAGTTGCTCCACAGCATGTGGGATCTTCCCGGACCAGGGCTCAAACCCGTGTCCCCTGCATTGGCAGGTGGATTCTTAACCACTGCGCCACCAGGGAAGTCTGGTGTTGCGTTCGTGAGGGCCGGTGGGGCCCTCGTGGGACTGGGCGGATCCTTTGTTCCATCTGCACGGGTGTCCAAGCAGGTCTCAGAACAGCCCTTGGCCTCTGAGCGTCCAGGCAGGCACCCACGTTCCTCCAGCTCAGGTTAGCCTTGGCCCCTCCAGCCCCCGTGGCCAATTACTGAGCTGATTGTGTCTTTACTCTTTCAAATGAAATCACTCTCTCCAGGTGGGCGAGAAGTTTACTTGTGAACTTGGTTAGGGTTAGGGGTTAGGGGTTAAGGGTTAGGGGTTAGGGTCAGGGTTAGGGTTAGGGCTAGGGCTAGGGGTTAGGGTTAGGCTTAGGGTTGGGTTAGGGTTAGGGGTTAGGGTTAGGGTTTAGGTTTAGGGTTAGGGTTAGTGTTGGGTTAGGGTTAGGGTTAAGGTAGGGTTAGGGTTGGGTTAGGGTTAGGGTTTAGGGTTAGGGTGTCCAGCCTTACGTCCCATTCAGCTGTGAGTGTAGATGTGGTCAGTCCAGTTGCCTCACAGCCCGTGATTGAATTTTGTAAGAATTCCTCTCTCTCTCACTGTCTTTCTCTTTTTATAATTAATTTTTATAATGGGCTGGAGCTGATTTGCAATGTTGTGTTTCTTGGTGCTGTACATCCACTTGAGTCACTTACAGAGAGACATCAATAAATTCTTTTCTAGTTTCTAGTAGTCAGATATATGTTTTTTCTGTGAATAGAGTGTGCTGAGTCCAGTTCCTTGAACAATGAGTATGTCTTGGCGATTCCATTATTGGCGTATGGAACGGTATCTGTGCCAATTTCAACCTCCTGGTTTATGCATCACCGCACCACACTTTTCCCCTTAAGCAGCCATAAGTGTGTTTTGTAAACGTGTGATGGTGTTCTGTTTGTAATTCAGTTCACGGTTGGCGATTTTTAGATTCCCTTTATAAGTGATACGATAAGTTTCTCTTGCTGTCTAACTGATTTCACTCTCAATGACCATACATAAGTCCCCCTGAGTTGCTGCAACTGGCCTCATTTCATTGATTTCAGGGCTGAGTAATATTCCGTTGTGCTTAAGTACCAAATTTTCTTTCACCGTTTTTTCCTTCCAAGGACTATGAAGTTGTACCCAAGTCGAGGCTGTTGTAAACATAGCAGCAGTAAACGGGGTGCCTGCATCCTGTGGATTTTTGGTTTTGCCAACATATAGGCCCATGAGTGGAAGCGCCCTATGCTTTGTAGCTCTGTTTTTTAGATGCTTCAGGAAACACAGCACACTTCTCCAGAGTGGCCGTTGGCAATTTACATTCCCCCCTTCAGCGTAACAAGGCTCCCTTTTCTCCTCTCCTTGTCCTGCATATCTGGTTTTTACCCTTTGTGAGGATGGTCCTTTTTTCTGATTCACAGTGATACCTCTCTGTAGTGTTGATTTGCATTGCCCGCTTCTTTGGTTGGGCAAAAAGGGCGTATGCGTTTTTCCTGAATATATTCTGGAAGTTAAATTTGAGAGACAGCTTTCTTTTTTAATTGATGAATTAATTAATTTATTTTTGGCTGTGTTGGGTCTTCGTTTCTGTGCGAAGGCTTTCTCTAGTTGTGGCAAGCGGGGGCCACTCTTCATCGCGGTGCGCGGGCCTCTCACTATCGCGGCCTCTCTTGTTGCGGAGCCCAGGCTCCAGACGCGCAGGCTCAGGAGTTGTGGCTCACGGGGCTAGTTGCTCCGCGGCATGTGGGAGCTTCCCAGACCAGGGCTCGAACCCGTGTCCCCTGCATTAGCAGGCAGATTCTCAACCACTGCGCCACCAGGGAAGCCCCTTGAATAGTTTTGTATTTAAAGTTTGTCTGTGGGGACTTCCCTGGTGACGCAGTGGTTAAGAGTCCGCCTGCCAATGCAGGGGACACGGGCTCGAGCCCTGGTCCGGGAAGCTCCCACATGCCGCAGAGCAACCAAGCCTGCGCGGCACAACTACTGAAGCCTGTGCGCCTAGAGCCCGTGCTCGCCCACAAGAGAAGCCACCGCAGTGAGAAGCCCGTGCACCACAACGAAGAGTAGCCCCGCTCGACGCAACCAGAGCAAGCCCACATGCAGCAACGAAGACCCAATGCAGCCAAACATAAATTATAAACTAAAATAAAATTTGCCTCTGAATAACTTTGAGTGAATTTGGTATAAGTTGTAAAGTTTGCATCTACATTCACTTCATTCCAAATGGTTTCCAAGTAATTGTTCCTTAACTACTTTTAGAAAACTTTTGGGATAGAGACTCCGTTTTCGTTTGAATTTCCAGTTTAATGGATTCAGCAGTCCTGTCAGTAGGGCACGCTGCCTCCAGTGACCTGTGAGGGAGGCACGGCCTGCACTTCCTGCACTGACCACAGGGTGGCGCCGAGTTCGCCTCTCTGACCCACAGCGCATGCTCATTCCATGGAACTCCATTGTGAGGGCAGCTGAGAGGAGTTGAGCCGCCTCAGGCGCGGGGGCGGGGGCGGGGGCCTTCGGGTAGGACGCCCGGCTCAGCTTCTCTGCTGAGAGGAGCTCGGTCTCCATCTCCTCAGGACTCGCTGGGGTTTCGGCTTCAGGACAAAGTGGGGCTGCCTCCACGCTGACTAGGGAACTAGGGTTCCTGAGGACCCAGGTGATGCCTGAGGAAAAGGTGAAGAGACGGTGAGGAAAAGTGGGGAGAAGCTTCCTGTGGGCGACTGACCGTTGAGGGGGTCCGTCTTCGTGTGAGCGAGGGAGGGCTTGGCGTGGAAAGCTGGGTTTTTGGTCAGGTTTGTGTGCAGGGTAGCCAGCGTGAGTTATGGGGCGTCCAGTTTTCCCAGCACCATTTATCGTGGGGCGTGTCGTGCTCCTTGGTGTGTCCTTGGTCCCTGTGTCATAAATTCACCGACCCCGTCCGTGTGGGTTGAATTCTGGTCTCTCTGTCCTGTTCCTCTGGTCCCTGTGCCCGTTTTGAGCCAGTTCCACACTGTTTTGGTGACTGTAGCTTCTCAGCAGAGTGTGACGTCAGGGAGGGAGATGCCTCCAGCCCGTTCTCTTTTTTCAGGGTTTCTTTGGCTATTTGGGGTCCTTTGTGGTTCCCCACAGATATTAGGAGGATTTGCTCTATTTTGGGGGAAAATACCATGGAATTTTGGGAGGGATTGCATTCACTGTGTCCACTGCTTTGGGTAGCATGGATATTTTAACAATATTAATTGTTCCATTCCATGAGAACAGGATATCTTTCCATTTCTTGGTGTGTTTTGCAATGTCTTCATCAATGTCTTCAAGTTTTCAGTGTGCAGGTCTTTCACCTCCTTGGTTGACTTTATTCCCAGGTATTTTGTTCTTTTTGAATGCAGTTGTAAATAGGGTTGCTTTCTTTCTCTTTCTGATGGTTCATTATTAGTGTTTAGAAAGGCAACTGATCTCTGTGTATTGATTTTGCAACTTTACTGAATTGATTTATTAGTTCTAATAGTTTTTTTGTGGACTGAAGTGGAAAATTGGAATTCAAAAATCCCACTGTTTCTACCATATCCAGGTCGTCCACAACACGGAGGACAGCGGCTCCTAATATAACCTTCCCACAGTGCCTCTAAATGACATGTGGACTTTGGGTGAACTGGATCTGGGTAAGGCTTGGCTTCTATATGGAAGTTTGATGTTTTCTCTGCTTTTCTGGCATGCTGTTGACATACATGATGTTTTGAAAAGTAATTGACTTTCCAGTAATTTCAAACATACAACTTTACATACATAAAAACAAGTCTCGTCCCTTGATTAAATATACTCCTAAATATTGATGTTGACATTCTTAAAAATGGAATTGTTCTCATAAATTCTTTTTCAGATTATTTTTTGCCAGCGTATGCATATAAGATAGATTTTCATGAATTGATATTTTGTTCTATAACTTTGCTTATTAATGAGTTGATTAGCTCAAATAATTTCTTTGCTGATTATAGGTAGTCTTATATATAAGATGATGTGACCTATGTTCTGTGAAGAGACACGGTTTTAATTTTTCCATTCACCCATGGATGCCTTTTCTTTCTTTCCTCAAGATTCTGGGTAGAACTTCCAGTACACTATTGAGTAACGGTGATGAAGGCCAGCTTCCTGGCCCTGTTCCTGATTTCAGGAGTAAATCTTTCAGTCTTTAACGTTGAGCATGATGTTTGCTGTGGCTTTTTGTACTACTCTTTTCCATATTGAGCAAATTTCCTTTTATTCCTGCTTTCTTGAGTGTTTTTCATGAAATAACCCTGGATTTTCATTGTAGATTTTTTGCATTAATTGATATGATTATGTGTTTTTACTTCACACCATTATTGTGGTTGAATACATTGCTTACTTTTCGTATGTTGAGCAACCTGAAATTTCTGATGTAGAGATACTTGCTTATGGCATTATCCATTTAAAGTTCTGTTGGTTTCATGTTGCTATTATTGTGTGATAGATTTTTACGTTCCTATTTGTAAGTTGTACTGGGGTAGTTTTCTTGTTTTTTTCCTTTATTTTTAAAATCTTTTTTAAAATAGTGGTTTTATTTCATTTTACTTATTTATTTATTTTGGCCACGTCCCATGGCTTGTGGGATCTTAGTTCCCCAGTCAGGGATCGAACCCGAGCCCTTGGCAGTGAAAGCACAGAGTCCTAACCACTGGGCCACCAGAGTATTCCCCAGTTTTCTTTTTCGAGATGTAGTTGTATAATCTGATTAGACTTGGCTTGGTGTAAGTGGTTTGGAGGGTTAGCATTAGGGCTGGGGCTGGTGTGAGGGTTGGGGCTGTGTATGGTTCATGGTTGCTGTTATGGTTTAAGTTTTATGGTTAATGAGTTATTTATGGGTATGGTTAATGACTATATTTTATGGTTTGGTTATGGTTATGGTTTTGCTTATTGGTTAAGGTTTATGGTTTTGGTCTCAGGGTGTTAGGGTTCTGTGTTAGAGTGGGTGTTAGGGTATGGGTGAGAATTGGGGTACAGGTAGGATGCGGGTAGAGCATGGGTTAGGGTAAGGTACAGGTTTAGGGTACGGGTTAGGCTAAGGTTAGGTCAGGGCTTAGGGTCAGGATCAGAGTTTAGGGTTAGGGTCCATGTCAGGATTAGCGTCAAGGTTGAGCGAGGCCATTGTTTGCTGCTCCTCCAGTGCTGGATTCTCATTGATAGACGAATGAAATGTCTGCTCTGGTCACCCACTGTTTCAAATTGAGCTCAGCCTTAGTCAAGGGTTCTTAGGGCCTCAGAGGTCATGCAGGGTTTCCCTCCACCCTCCCTCCTGGGAAGGGTGATGCAGGCCCCACTCTGTCTGGGCAGCCCCAGGTCCAGCATGGCCCTGACATGCAGGATACTAAGTAGACGTGATGGAAGACTTGGTGCCTCAGTCTGCCAGCCCCCAGGTGCTGCCTTTTTTTTTTTCCCTTAATTAATTAATTAATTAATTTTGGGCTGTGTTGGGTCTGCATTGCTGCCCGGAGGCTTTCTCTAGTTGCGGCGAGTGGGGGCTTCTCATTGCGGTGGCTTCTCTTGTTGCAGAGCACAGGCTCTAAGCGCGTGGGCTTCAGCAGTTGGGGCTCGCGGGTTCTAGAGCGCAGGCTCAGTAGTTGTGGTGCACGGGCTTAGTTGCTCCACAGCATGTGGGATCTTCCCGGACCAGGGCTCAAACCCGTGTCCCCTGCATTGGCAGGTGGATTCTTAACCACTGCGCCACCAGGGAAGTCTGGTGTTGCGTTCGTGAGGGCCGGTGGGGCCCTCGTGGGACTGGGCGGATCCTTTGTTCCATCTGCACGGGTGTCCAAGCAGGTCTCAGAACAGCCCTTGGCCTCTGAGCGTCCAGGCAGGCACCCACGTTCCTCCAGCTCAGGTTAGCCTTGGCCCCTCCAGCCCCCGTGGCCAATTACTGAGCTGATTGTGTCTTTACTCTTTCAAATGAAATCACTCTCTCCAGGTGGGCGAGAAGTTTACTTGTGAACTTGGTTAGGGTTAGGGGTTAGGGGTTAAGGGTTAGGGGTTAGGGTCAGGGTTAGGGTTAGGGCTAGGGCTAGGGGTTAGGGTTAGGCTTAGGGTTGGGTTAGGGTTAGGGGTTAGGGTTAGGGTTTAGGTTTAGGGTTAGGGTTAGTGTTGGGTTAGGGTTAGGGTTAAGGTAGGGTTAGGGTTGGGTTAGGGTTAGGGTTTAGGGTTAGGGTGTCCAGCCTTACGTCCCATTCAGCTGTGAGTGTAGATGTGGTCAGTCCAGTTGCCTCACAGCCCGTGATTGAATTTTGTAAGAATTCCTCTCTCTCTCACTGTCTTTCTCTTTTTATAATTAATTTTTATAATGGGCTGGAGCTGATTTGCAATGTTGTGTTTCTTGGTGCTGTACATCCACTTGAGTCACTTACAGAGAGACATCAATAAATTCTTTTCTAGTTTCTAGTAGTCAGATATATGTTTTTTCTGTGAATAGAGTGTGCTGAGTCCAGTTCCTTGAACAATGAGTATGTCTTGGCGATTCCATTATTGGCGTATGGAACGGTATCTGTGCCAATTTCAACCTCCTGGTTTATGCATCACCGCACCACACTTTTCCCCTTAAGCAGCCATAAGTGTGTTTTGTAAACGTGTGATGGTGTTCTGTTTGTAATTCAGTTCACGGTTGGCGATTTTTAGATTCCCTTTATAAGTGATACGATAAGTTTCTCTTGCTGTCTAACTGATTTCACTCTCAATGACCATACATAAGTCCCCCTGAGTTGCTGCAACTGGCCTCATTTCATTGATTTCAGGGCTGAGTAATATTCCGTTGTGCTTAAGTACCAAATTTTCTTTCACCGTTTTTTCCTTCCAAGGACTATGAAGTTGTACCCAAGTCGAGGCTGTTGTAAACATAGCAGCAGTAAACGGGGTGCCTGCATCCTGTGGATTTTTGGTTTTGCCAACATATAGGCCCATGAGTGGAAGCGCCCTATGCTTTGTAGCTCTGTTTTTTAGATGCTTCAGGAAACACAGCACACTTCTCCAGGGTGGCCGTTGGCAATTTACATTCCCCCCTTCAGCGTAACAAGGCTCCCTTTTCTCCTCTCCTTGTCCTGCATATCTGGTTTTTACCCTTTGTGAGGATGGTCCTTTTTTCTGATTCACAGTGATACCTCTCTGTAGTGTTGATTTGCATTGCCCGCTTCTTTGGTTGGGCAAAAAGGGCGTATGCGTTTTTCCTGAATATATTCTGGAAGTTAAATTTGAGAGACAGCTTTCTTTTTTAATTGATGAATTAATTAATTTATTTTTGGCTGTGTTGGGTCTTCGTTTCTGTGCGAAGGCTTTCTCTAGTTGTGGCAAGCGGGGGCCACTCTTCATCGCGGTGCGCGGGCCTCTCACTATCGCGGCCTCTCTTGTTGCGGAGCCCAGGCTCCAGACGCGCAGGCTCAGGAGTTGTGGCTCACGGGGCTAGTTGCTCCGCGGCATGTGGGAGCTTCCCAGACCAGGGCTCGAACCCGTGTCCCCTGCATTAGCAGGCAGATTCTCAACCACTGCGCCACCAGGGAAGCCCCTTGAATAGTTTTGTATTTAAAGTTTGTCTGTGGGGACTTCCCTGGTGACGCAGTGGTTAAGAGTCCGCCTGCCAATGCAGGGGACACGGGCTCGAGCCCTGGTCCGGGAAGCTCCCACATGCCGCAGAGCAACCAAGCCTGCGCGGCACAACTACTGAAGCCTGTGCGCCTAGAGCCCGTGCTCGCCCACAAGAGAAGCCACCGCAGTGAGAAGCCCGTGCACCACAACGAAGAGTAGCCCCGCTCGACGCAACCAGAGCAAGCCCACATGCAGCAACGAAGACCCAATGCAGCCAAACATAAATTATAAACTAAAATAAAATTTGCCTCTGAATAACTTTGAGTGAATTTGGTATAAGTTGTAAAGTTTGCATCTACATTCACTTCCTTCCAAATGGTTTCCAAGTAATTGTTCCTTAACTACTTTTAGAAAACTTTTGGGATAGAGACTCCGTTTTCGTTTGAATTTCCAGTTTAATGGATTCAGCAGTCCTGTCAGTAGGGCACGCTGCCTCCAGTGACCTGTGAGGGAGGCACGGCCTGCACTTCCTGCACTGACCACAGGGTGGCGCCGAGTTCGCCTCTCTGACCCACAGCGCATGCTCATTCCATGGAACTCCATTGTGAGGGCAGCTGAGAGGAGTTGAGCCGCCTCAGGCGCGGGGGCGGGGGCGGGGGCCTTCGGGTAGGACGCCCGGCTCAGCTTCTCTGCTGAGAGGAGCTCGGTCTCCATCTCCTCAGGACTCGCTGGGGTTTCGGCTTCAGGACAAAGTGGGGCTGCCTCCACGCTGACTAGGGAACTAGGGTTCCTGAGGACCCAGGTGATGCCTGAGGAAAAGGTGAAGAGACGGTGAGGAAAAGTGGGGAGAAGCTTCCTGTGGGCGACTGACCGTTGAGGGGGTCCGTCTTCGTGTGAGCGAGGGAGGGCTTGGCGTGGAAAGCTGGGTGTTTGGTCAGGTTTGTGTGCAGGGTAGCCAGCGTGAGTTATGGGGCGTCCAGTTTTCCCAGCACCATTTATCGTGGGGCGTGTCGTGCTCCTTGGTGTGTCCTTGGTCCCTGTGTCATAAATTCACCGACCCCGTCCGTGTGGGTTGAATTCTGGTCTCTCTGGCCTGTTCCTCTGGTCCCTGTGCCCGTTTAGAGCCAGTTCCACACTGTTTTGGTGACTGTAGCTTCTCAGCAGAGTGTGACGTCAGGGAGGGAGATGCCTCCAGCCCGTTCTCTTTTTTCAGGGTTTCTTTGGCTATTTGGGGTCCTTTGTGGTTCCCCACAGATATTAGGAGGATTTGCTCTATTTTGGGGGAAAATACCATGGAATTTTGGGAGGGATTGCATTCACTGTGTCCACTGCTTTGGGTAGCATGGATATTTTAACAATATTAATTGTTCCATTCCATGAGAACAGGATATCTTTCCATTTCTTGGTGTGTTTTGCAATGTCTTCATCAATGTCTTCAAGTTTTCAGTGTGCAGGTCTTTCACCTCCTTGGTTGACTTTATTCCCAGGTATTTTGTTCTTTTTGAATGCAGTTGTAAATAGGGTTGCTTTCTTTCTCTTTCTGATGGTTCATTATTAGTGTTTAGAAAGGCAACTGATCTCTGTGTATTGATTTTGCAACTTTACTGAATTGATTTATTAGTTCTAATAGTTTTTTTGTGGACTGAAGTGGAAAATTGGAATTCAAAAATCCCACTGTTTCTACCATATCCAGGTCGTCCACAACACGGAGGACAGCGGCTCCTAATATAACCTTCCCACAGTGCCTCTAAATGACATGTGGACTTTGGGTGAACTGGATCTGGGTAAGGCTTGGCTTCTATATGGAAGTTTGATGTTTTCTCTGCTTTTCTGGCATGCTGTTGACATACATGATGTTTTGAAAAGTAATTGACTTTCCAGTAATTTCAAACATACAACTTTACATACATAAAAACAAGTCTCGTCCCTTGATTAAATATACTCCTAAATATTGATGTTGACATTCTTAAAAATGGAATTGTTCTCATAAATTCTTTTTCAGATTATTTTTTGCCAGCGTATGCATATAAGATAGATTTTCATGAATTGATATTTTGTTCTATAACTTTGCTTATTAATGAGTTGATTAGCTCAAATAATTTCTTTGCTGATTATAGGTAGTCTTATATATAAGATGATGTGACCTATGTTCTGTGAAGAGACACGGTTTTAATTTTTCCATTCACCCATGGATGCCTTTTCTTTCTTTCCTCAAGATTCTGGGTAGAACTTCCAGTACACTATTGAGTAACGGTGATGAAGGCCAGCTTCCTGGCCCTGTTCCTGATTTCAGGAGTAAATCTTTCAGTCTTTAACGTTGAGCATGATGTTTGCTGTGGCTTTTTGTACTACTCTTTTCCATATTGAGCAAATTTCCTTTTATTCCTGCTTTCTTGAGTGTTTTTCATGAAATAACACTGGATTTTCATTGTAGATTTTTTTGCATTAATTGATATGATTATGTGTTTTTACTTCACACCATTATTGTGGTTGAATACATTGCTTACTTTTCATATGTTGAGCAACCTGAAATTTCTGATGTAGAGATACTTGCTTATGGCATTATCCATTTAAAGTTCTGTTGGTTTCATGTTGCTATTATTGTGTGATAGATTTTTACGTTCCTATTTGTAAGTTGTACTGGGGTAGTTTTCTTGTTTTTTTCCTTTATTTTTAAAATCTTTTTTAAAATAGTGGTTTTATTTCATTTTACTTATTTATTTATTTTGGCCACGTCCCATGGCTTGTGGGATCTTAGTTCCCCAGTCAGGGATCGAACCCGAGCCCTTGGCAGTGAAAGCACAGAGTCCTAACCACTGGGCCACCAGAGTATTCCCCAGTTTTCTTTTTCGAGATGTAGTTGTATAATCTGATTAGACTTGGCTTGGTGTAAGTGGTTTGGAGGGTTAGCATTAGGGCTGGGGCTGGTGTGAGGGTTGGGGCTGTGTATGGTTCATGGTTGCTGTTATGGTTTAAGTTTTATGGTTAATGAGTTATTTATGGGTATGGTTAATGACTATATTTTATGGTTTGGTTATGGTTATGGTTTTGCTTATTGGTTAAGGTTTATGGTTTTGGTCTCAGGGTGTTAGGGTTCTGTGTTAGAGTGGGTGTTAGGGTATGGGTGAGAATTGGGGTACAGGTAGGATGCGGGTAGAGCATGGGTTAGGGTAAGGTACAGGTTTAGGGTACGGGTTAGGCTAAGGTTAGGTCAGGGCTTAGGGTCAGGATCAGAGTTTAGGGTTAGGGTCCATGTCAGGATTAGCGTCAAGGTTGAGCGAGGCCATTGTTTGCTGCTCCTCCAGTGCTGGATTCTCATTGATAGACGAATGAAATGTCTGCTCTGGTCACCCACTGTTTCCAATTGAGCTCAGCCTTAGTCAAGGGTTCTTAGGGCCTCAGAGGTCATGCAGGGTTTCCCTCCACCCTCCCTCCTGGGAAGGGTGATGCAGGCCCCACTCTGTCTGGGCAGCCCCAGGTCCAGCATGGCCCTGACATGCAGGATACTAAGTAGACGTGATGGAAGACTTGGTGCCTCAGTCTGCCAGCCCCCAGGTGCTGCCTTTTTTTTTTCCCTTAATTAATTAATTAATTAATTAATTTTGGGCTGTGTTGGGTCTGCATTGCTGCCCGGAGGCTTTCTCTAGTTGCGGCGAGTGGGGGCTTCTCATTGCGGTGGCTTCTCTTGTTGCAGAGCACAGGCTCTAAGCGCGTGGGCTTCAGCAGTTGGGGCTCGCGGGTTCTAGAGCGCAGGCTCAGTAGTTGTGGTGCACGGGCTTAGTTGCTCCACAGCATGTGGGATCTTCCCGGACCAGGGCTCAAACCCGTGTCCCCTGCATTGGCAGGTGGATTCTTAACCACTGCGCCACCAGGGAAGTCTGGTGTTGCGTTCGTGAGGGCCGGTGGGGCCCTCGTGGGACTGGGCGGATCCTTTGTTCCATCTGCACGGGTGTCCAAGCAGGTCTCAGAACAGCCCTTGGCCTCTGAGCGTCCAGGCAGGCACCCACGTTCCTCCAGCTCAGGTTAGCCTTGGCCCCTCCAGCCCCCGTGGCCAATTACTGAGCTGATTGTGTCTTTACTCTTTCAAATGAAATCACTCTCTCCAGGTGGGCGAGAAGTTTACTTGTGAACTTGGTTAGGGTTAGGGGTTAGGGGTTAAGGGTTAGGGGTTAGGGTCAGGGTTAGGGTTAGGGCTAGGGCTAGGGGTTAGGGTTAGGCTTAGGGTTGGGTTAGGGTTAGGGGTTAGGGTTAGGGTTTAGGTTTAGGGTTAGGGTTAGTGTTGGGTTAGGGTTAGGGTTAAGGTAGGGTTAGGGTTGGGTTAGGGTTAGGGTTTAGGGTTAGGGTGTCCAGCCTTACGTCCCATTCAGCTGTGAGTGTAGATGTGGTCAGTCCAGTTGCCTCACAGCCCGTGATTGAATTTTGTAAGAATTCCTCTCTCTCTCACTGTCTTTCTCTTTTTATAATTAATTTTTATAATGGGCTGGAGCTGATTTGCAATGTTGTGTTTCTTGGTGCTGTACATCCACTTGAGTCACTTACAGAGAGACATCAATAAATTCTTTTCTAGTTTCTAGTAGTCAGATATATGTTTTTTCTGTGAATAGAGTGTGCTGAGTCCAGTTCCTTGAACAATGAGTATGTCTTGGCGATTCCATTATTGGCGTATGGAACGGTATCTGTGCCAATTTCAACCTCCTGGTTTATGCATCACCGCACCACACTTTTCCCCTTAAGCAGCCATAAGTGTGTTTTGTAAACGTGTGATGGTGTTCTGTTTGTAATTCAGTTCACGGTTGGCGATTTTTAGATTCCCTTTATAAGTGATACGATAAGTTTCTCTTGCTGTCTAACTGATTTCACTCTCAATGACCATACATAAGTCCCCCTGAGTTGCTGCAACTGGCCTCATTTCATTGATTTCAGGGCTGAGTAATATTCCGTTGTGCTTAAGTACCAAATTTTCTTTCACCGTTTTTTCCTTCCAAGGACTATGAAGTTGTACCCAAGTCGAGGCTGTTGTAAACATAGCAGCAGTAAACGGGGTGCCTGCATCCTGTGGATTTTTGGTTTTGCCAACATATAGGCCCATGAGTGGAAGCGCCCTATGCTTTGTAGCTCTGTTTTTTAGATGCTTCAGGAAACACAGCACACTTCTCCAGAGTGGCCGTTGGCAATTTACATTCCCCCCTTCAGCGTAACAAGGCTCCCTTTTCTCCTCTCCTTGTCCTGCATATCTGGTTTTTACCCTTTGTGAGGATGGTCCTTTTTTCTGATTCACAGTGATACCTCTCTGTAGTGTTGATTTGCATTGCCCGCTTCTTTGGTTGGGCAAAAAGGGCGTATGCGTTTTTCCTGAATATATTCTGGAAGTTAAATTTGAGAGACAGCTTTCTTTTTTAATTGATGAATTAATTAATTTATTTTTGGCTGTGTTGGGTCTTCGTTTCTGTGCGAAGGCTTTCTCTAGTTGTGGCAAGCGGGGGCCACTCTTCATCGCGGTGCGCGGGCCTCTCACTATCGCGGCCTCTCTTGTTGCGGAGCCCAGGCTCCAGACGCGCAGGCTCAGGAGTTGTGGCTCACGGGGCTAGTTGCTCCGCGGCATGTGGGAGCTTCCCGGACCAGGGCTCGAACCCGTGTCCCCTGCATTAGCAGGCAGATTCTCAACCACTGCGCCACCAGGGAAGCCCCTTGAATAGTTTTGTATTTAAAGTTTGTCTGTGGGGACTTCCCTGGTGACGCAGTGGTTAAGAGTCCGCCTGCCAATGCAGGGGACACGGGCTCGAGCCCTGGTCCGGGAAGCTCCCACATGCCGCAGAGCAACCAAGCCTGCGCGGCACAACTACTGAAGCCTGTGCGCCTAGAGCCCGTGCTCGCCCACAAGAGAAGCCACCGCAGTGAGAAGCCCGTGCACCACAACGAAGAGTAGCCCCGCTCGACGCAACCAGAGCAAGCCCACATGCAGCAACGAAGACCCAACGCAGCCAAACATAAATTATAAACTAAAATAAAATTTGCCTCTGAATAACTTTGAGTGAATTTGGTATAAGTTGTAAAGTTTGCATCTACATTCACTTCATTCCAAATGGTTTCCAAGTAATTGTTCCTTAACTACTTTTAGAAAACTTTTGGGATAGAGACTCCGTTTTCGTTTGAATTTCCAGTTTAATGGATTCAGCAGTCCTGTCAGTAGGGCACGCTGCCTCCAGTGACCTGTGAGGGAGGCACGGCCTGCACTTCCTGCACTGACCACAGGGTGGCGCCGAGTTCGCCTCTCTGACCCACAGCGCATGCTCATTCCATGGAACTCCATTGTGAGGGCAGCTGAGAGGAGTTGAGCCGCCTCAGGCGCGGGGGCGGGGGCGGGGGCCTTCGGGTAGGACGCCCGGCTCAGCTTCTCTGCTGAGAGGAGCTCGGTCTCCATCTCCTCAGGACTCGCTGGGGTTTCGGCTTCAGGACAAAGTGGGGCTGCCTCCACGCTGACTAGGGAACTAGGGTTCCTGAGGACCCAGGTGATGCCTGAGGAAAAGGTGAAGAGACGGTGAGGAAAAGTGGGGAGAAGCTTCCTGTGGGCGACTGACCGTTGAGGGGGTCCGTCTTCGTGTGAGCGAGGGAGGGCTTGGCGTGGAAAGCTGGGTGTTTGGTCAGGTTTGTGTGCAGGGTAGCCAGCGTGAGTTATGGGGCGTCCAGTTTTCCCAGCACCATTTATCGTGGGGCGTGTCGTGCTCCTTGGTGTGTCCTTGGTCCCTGTGTCATAAATTCACCGACCCCGTCCGTGTGGGTTGAATTCTGGTCTCTCTGGCCTGTTCCTCTGGTCCCTGTGCCCGTTTAGAGCCAGTTCCACACTGTTTTGGTGACTGTAGCTTCTCAGCAGAGTGTGACGTCAGGGAGGGAGATGCCTCCAGCCCGTTCTCTTTTTTCAGGGTTTCTTTGGCTATTTGGGGTCCTTTGTGGTTCCCCACAGATATTAGGAGGATTTGCTCTATTTTGGGGGAAAATACCATGGAATTTTGGGAGGGATTGCATTCACTGTGTCCACTGCTTTGGGTAGCATGGATATTTTAACAATATTAATTGTTCCATTCCATGAGAACAGGATATCTTTCCATTTCTTGGTGTGTTTTGCAATGTCTTCATCAATGTCTTCAAGTTTTCAGTGTGCAGGTCTTTCACCTCCTTGGTTGACTTTATTCCCAGGTATTTTGTTCTTTTTGAATGCAGTTGTAAATAGGGTTGCTTTCTTTCTCTTTCTGATGGTTCATTATTAGTGTTTAGAAAGGCAACTGATCTCTGTGTATTGATTTTGCAACTTTACTGAATTGATTTATTAGTTCTAATAGTTTTTTTGTGGACTGAAGTGGAAAATTGGAATTCAAAAATCCCACTGTTTCTACCATATCCAGGTCGTCCACAACACGGAGGACAGCGGCTCCTAATATAACCTTCCCACAGTGCCTCTAAATGACATGTGGACTTTGGGTGAACTGGATCTGGGTAAGGCTTGGCTTCTATATGGAAGTTTGATGTTTTCTCTGCTTTTCTGGCATGCTGTTGACATACATGATGTTTTGAAAAGTAATTGACTTTCCAGTAATTTCAAACATACAACTTTACATACATAAAAACAAGTCTCGTCCCTTGATTAAATATACTCCTAAATATTGATGTTGACATTCTTAAAAATGGAATTGTTCTCATAAATTCTTTTTCAGATTATTTTTTGCCAGCGTATGCATATAAGATAGATTTTCATGAATTGATATTTTGTTCTATAACTTTGCTTATTAATGAGTTGATTAGCTCAAATAATTTCTTTGCTGATTATAGGTAGTCTTATATATAAGATGATGTGACCTATGTTCTGTGAAGAGACACGGTTTTAATTTTTCCATTCACCCATGGATGCCTTTTCTTTCTTTCCTCAAGATTCTGGGTAGAACTTCCAGTACACTATTGAGTAACGGTGATGAAGGCCAGCTTCCTGGCCCTGTTCCTGATTTCAGGAGTAAATCTTTCAGTCTTTAACGTTGAGCATGATGTTTGCTGTGGCTTTTTGTACTACTCTTTTCCATATTGAGCAAATTTCCTTTTATTCCTGCTTTCTTGAGTGTTTTTCATGAAATAACCCTGGATTTTCATTGTAGATTTTTTGCATTAATTGATATGATTATGTGTTTTTACTTCACACCATTATTGTGGTTGAATACATTGCTTACTTTTCGTATGTTGAGCAACCTGAAATTTCTGATGTAGAGATACTTGCTTATGGCATTATCCATTTAAAGTTCTGTTGGTTTCATGTTGCTATTATTGTGTGATAGATTTTTACGTTCCTATTTGTAAGTTGTACTGGGGTAGTTTTCTTGTTTTTTTCCTTTATTTTTAAAATCTTTTTTAAAATAGTGGTTTTATTTCATTTTACTTATTTATTTATTTTGGCCACGTCCCATGGCTTGTGGGATCTTAGTTCCCCAGTCAGGGATCGAACCCGAGCCCTTGGCAGTGAAAGCACAGAGTCCTAACCACTGGGCCACCAGAGTATTCCCCAGTTTTCTTTTTCGAGATGTAGTTGTATAATCTGATTAGACTTGGCTTGGTGTAAGTGGTTTGGAGGGTTAGCATTAGGGCTGGGGCTGGTGTGAGGGTTGGGGCTGTGTATGGTTCATGGTTGCTGTTATGGTTTAAGTTTTATGGTTAATGAGTTATTTATGGGTATGGTTAATGACTATATTTTATGGTTTGGTTATGGTTATGGTTTTGCTTATTGGTTAAGGTTTATGGTTTTGGTCTCAGGGTGTTAGGGTTCTGTGTTAGAGTGGGTGTTAGGGTATGGGTGAGAATTGGGGTACAGGTAGGATGCGGGTAGAGCATGGGTTAGGGTAAGGTACAGGTTTAGGGTACGGGTTAGGCTAAGGTTAGGTCAGGGCTTAGGGTCAGGATCAGAGTTTAGGGTTAGGGTCCATGTCAGGATTAGCGTCAAGGTTGAGCGAGGCCATTGTTTGCTGCTCCTCCAGTGCTGGATTCTCATTGATAGACGAATGAAATGTCTGCTCTGGTCACCCACTGTTTCCAATTGAGCTCAGCCTTAGTCAAGGGTTCTTAGGGCCTCAGAGGTCATGCAGGGTTTCCCTCCACCCTCCCTCCTGGGAAGGGTGATGCAGGCCCCACTCTGTCTGGGCAGCCCCAGGTCCAGCATGGCCCTGACATGCAGGATACTAAGTAGACGTGATGGAAGACTTGGTGCCTCAGTCTGCCAGCCCCCAGGTGCTGCCTTTTTTTTTTCCCTTAATTAATTAATTAATTAATTAATTTTGGGCTGTGTTGGGTCTGCATTGCTGCCCGGAGGCTTTCTCTAGTTGCGGCGAGTGGGGGCTTCTCATTGCGGTGGCTTCTCTTGTTGCAGAGCACAGGCTCTAAGCGCGTGGGCTTCAGCAGTTGGGGCTCGCGGGTTCTAGAGCGCAGGCTCAGTAGTTGTGGTGCACGGGCTTAGTTGCTCCACAGCATGTGGGATCTTCCCGGACCAGGGCTCAAACCCGTGTCCCCTGCATTGGCAGGTGGATTCTTAACCACTGCGCCACCAGGGAAGTCTGGTGTTGCGTTCGTGAGGGCCGGTGGGGCCCTCGTGGGACTGGGCGGATCCTTTGTTCCATCTGCACGGGTGTCCAAGCAGGTCTCAGAACAGCCCTTGGCCTCTGAGCGTCCAGGCAGGCACCCACGTTCCTCCAGCTCAGGTTAGCCTTGGCCCCTCCAGCCCCCGTGGCCAATTACTGAGCTGATTGTGTCTTTACTCTTTCAAATGAAATCACTCTCTCCAGGTGGGCGAGAAGTTTACTTGTGAACTTGGTTAGGGTTAGGGGTTAGGGGTTAAGGGTTAGGGGTTAGGGTCAGGGTTAGGGTTAGGGCTAGGGCTAGGGGTTAGGGTTAGGCTTAGGGTTGGGTTAGGGTTAGGGGTTAGGGTTAGGGTTTAGGTTTAGGGTTAGGGTTAGTGTTGGGTTAGGGTTAGGGTTAAGGTAGGGTTAGGGTTGGGTTAGGGTTAGGGTTTAGGGTTAGGGTGTCCAGCCTTACGTCCCATTCAGCTGTGAGTGTAGATGTGGTCAGTCCAGTTGCCTCACAGCCCGTGATTGAATTTTGTAAGAATTCCTCTCTCTCTCACTGTCTTTCTCTTTTTATAATTAATTTTTATAATGGGCTGGAGCTGATTTGCAATGTTGTGTTTCTTGGTGCTGTACATCCACTTGAGTCACTTACAGAGAGACATCAATAAATTCTTTTCTAGTTTCTAGTAGTCAGATATATGTTTTTTCTGTGAATAGAGTGTGCTGAGTCCAGTTCCTTGAACAATGAGTATGTCTTGGCGATTCCATTATTGGCGTATGGAACGGTATCTGTGCCAATTTCAACCTCCTGGTTTATGCATCACCGCACCACACTTTTCCCCTTAAGCAGCCATAAGTGTGTTTTGTAAACGTGTGATGGTGTTCTGTTTGTAATTCAGTTCACGGTTGGCGATTTTTAGATTCCCTTTATAAGTGATACGATAAGTTTCTCTTGCTGTCTAACTGATTTCACTCTCAATGACCATACATAAGTCCCCCTGAGTTGCTGCAACTGGCCTCATTTCATTGATTTCAGGGCTGAGTAATATTCCGTTGTGCTTAAGTACCAAATTTTCTTTCACCGTTTTTTCCTTCCAAGGACTATGAAGTTGTACCCAAGTCGAGGCTGTTGTAAACATAGCAGCAGTAAACGGGGTGCCTGCATCCTGTGGATTTTTGGTTTTGCCAACATATAGGCCCATGAGTGGAAGCGCCCTATGCTTTGTAGCTCTGTTTTTTAGATGCTTCAGGAAACACAGCACACTTCTCCAGAGTGGCCGTTGGCAATTTACATTCCCCCCTTCAGCGTAACAAGGCTCCCTTTTCTCCTCTCCTTGTCCTGCATATCTGGTTTTTACCCTTTGTGAGGATGGTCCTTTTTTCTGATTCACAGTGATACCTCTCTGTAGTGTTGATTTGCATTGCCCGCTTCTTTGGTTGGGCAAAAAGGGCGTATGCGTTTTTCCTGAATATATTCTGGAAGTTAAATTTGAGAGACAGCTTTCTTTTTTAATTGATGAATTAATTAATTTATTTTTGGCTGTGTTGGGTCTTCGTTTCTGTGCGAAGGCTTTCTCTAGTTGTGGCAAGCGGGGGCCACTCTTCATCGCGGTGCGCGGGCCTCTCACTATCGCGGCCTCTCTTGTTGCGGAGCCCAGGCTCCAGACGCGCAGGCTCAGGAGTTGTGGCTCACGGGGCTAGTTGCTCCGCGGCATGTGGGAGCTTCCCGGACCAGGGCTCGAACCCGTGTCCCCTGCATTAGCAGGCAGATTCTCAACCACTGCGCCACCAGGGAAGCCCCTTGAATAGTTTTGTATTTAAAGTTTGTCTGTGGGGACTTCCCTGGTGACGCAGTGGTTAAGAGTCCGCCTGCCAATGCAGGGGACACGGGCTCGAGCCCTGGTCCGGGAAGCTCCCACATGCCGCAGAGCAACCAAGCCTGCGCGGCACAACTACTGAAGCCTGTGCGCCTAGAGCCCGTGCTCGCCCACAAGAGAAGCCACCGCAGTGAGAAGCCCGTGCACCACAACGAAGAGTAGCCCCGCTCGACGCAACCAGAGCAAGCCCACATGCAGCAACGAAGACCCAACGCAGCCAAACATAAATTATAAACTAAAATAAAATTTGCCTCTGAATAACTTTGAGTGAATTTGGTATAAGTTGTAAAGTTTGCATCTACATTCACTTCATTCCAAATGGTTTCCAAGTAATTGTTCCTTAACTACTTTTAGAAAACTTTTGGGATAGAGACTCCGTTTTCGTTTGAATTTCCAGTTTAATGGATTCAGCAGTCCTGTCAGTAGGGCACGCTGCCTCCAGTGACCTGTGAGGGAGGCACGGCCTGCACTTCCTGCACTGACCACAGGGTGGCGCCGAGTTCGCCTCTCTGACCCACAGCGCATGCTCATTCCATGGAACTCCATTGTGAGGGCAGCTGAGAGGAGTTGAGCCGCCTCAGGCGCGGGGGCGGGGGCGGGGGCCTTCAGGTAGGACGCCCGGCTCAGCTTCTCTGCTGAGAGGAGCTCGGTCTCCATCTCCTCAGGACTCGCTGGGGTTTCGGCTTCAGGACAAAGTGGGGCTGCCTCCACGCTGACTAGGGAACTAGGGTTCCTGAGGACCCAGGTGATGCCTGAGGAAAAGGTGAAGAGACGGTGAGGAAAAGTGGGGAGAAGCTTCCTGTGGGCGACTGACCGTTGAGGGGGTCCGTCTTCGTGTGAGCGAGGGAGGGCTTGGCGTGGAAAGCTGGGTGTTTGGTCAGGTTTGTGTGCAGGGTAGCCAGCGTGAGTTATGGGGCGTCCAGTTTTCCCAGCACCATTTATCGTGGGGCGTGTCGTGCTCCTTGGTGTGTCCTTGGTCCCTGTGTCATAAATTCACCGACCCCGTCCGTGTGGGTTGAATTCTGGTCTCTCTGTCCTGTTCCTCTGGTCCCTGTGTCCGTTTAGAGTCAGTTCCACACTGTTTTGGTGACTGTAGCTTCTCAGCAGAGTGTGACGTCAGGGAGGGAGATGCCTCCAGCCCGTTCTCTTTTTTCAGGGTTTCTTTGGCTATTTGGGGTCCTTTGTGGTTCCCCACAGATATTAGGAGGATTTGCTCTATTTTGGGGGAAAATACCATGGAATTTTGGGAGGGATTGCATTCACTGTGTCCACTGCTTTGGGTAGCATGGATATTTTAACAATATTAATTGTTCCATTCCATGAGAACAGGATATCTTTCCATTTCTTGGTGTGTTTTGCAATGTCTTCATCAATGTCTTCAAGTTTTCAGTGTGCAGGTCTTTCACCTCCTTGGTTGACTTTATTCCCAGGTATTTTGTTCTTTTTGAATGCAGTTGTAAATAGGGTTGCTTTCTTTCTCTTTCTGATGGTTCATTATTAGTGTTTAGAAAGGCAACTGATCTCTGTGTATTGATTTTGCAACTTTACTGAATTGATTTATTAGTTCTAATAGTTTTTTTGTGGACTGAAGTGGAAAATTGGAATTCAAAAATCCCACTGTTTCTACCATATCCAGGTCGTCCACAACACGGAGGACAGCGGCTCCTAATATAACCTTCCCACAGTGCCTCTAAATGACATGTGGACTTTGGGTGAACTGGATCTGGGTAAGGCTTGGCTTCTATATGGAAGTTTGATGTTTTCTCTGCTTTTCTGGCATGCTGTTGACATACATGATGTTTTGAAAAGTAATTGACTTTCCAGTAATTTCAAACATACAACTTTACATACATAAAAACAAGTCTCGTCCCTTGATTAAATATACTCCTAAATATTGATGTTGACATTCTTAAAAATGGAATTGTTCTCATAAATTCTTTTTCAGATTATTTTTTGCCAGCGTATGCATATAAGATAGATTTTCATGAATTGATATTTTGTTCTATAACTTTGCTTATTAATGAGTTGATTAGCTCAAATAATTTCTTTGCTGATTATAGGTAGTCTTATATATAAGATGATGTGACCTATGTTCTGTGAAGAGACACGGTTTTAATTTTTCCATTCACCCATGGATGCCTTTTCTTTCTTTCCTCAAGATTCTGGGTAGAACTTCCAGTACACTATTGAGTAACGGTGATGAAGGCCAGCTTCCTGGCCCTGTTCCTGATTTCAGGAGTAAATCTTTCAGTCTTTAACGTTGAGCATGATGTTTGCTGTGGCTTTTTGTACTACTCTTTTCCATATTGAGCAAATTTCCTTTTATTCCTGCTTTCTTGAGTGTTTTTCATGAAATAACCCTGGATTTTCATTGTAGATTTTTTGCATTAATTGATATGATTATGTGTTTTTACTTCACACCATTATTGTGGTTGAATACATTGCTTACTTTTCGTATGTTGAGCAACCTGAAATTTCTGATGTAGAGATACTTGCTTATGGCATTATCCATTTAAAGTTCTGTTGGTTTCATGTTGCTATTATTGTGTGATAGATTTTTACGTTCCTATTTGTAAGTTGTACTGGGGTAGTTTTCTTGTTTTTTTCCTTTATTTTTAAAATCTTTTTTAAAATAGTGGTTTTATTTCATTTTACTTATTTATTTATTTTGGCCACGTCCCATGGCTTGTGGGATCTTAGTTCCCCAGTCAGGGATCGAACCCGAGCCCTTGGCAGTGAAAGCACAGAGTCCTAACCACTGGGCCACCAGAGTATTCCCCAGTTTTCTTTTTCGAGATGTAGTTGTATAATCTGATTAGACTTGGCTTGGTGTAAGTGGTTTGGAGGGTTAGCATTAGGGCTGGGGCTGGTGTGAGGGTTGGGGCTGTGTATGGTTCATGGTTGCTGTTATGGTTTAAGTTTTATGGTTAATGAGTTATTTATGGGTATGGTTAATGACTATATTTTATGGTTTGGTTATGGTTATGGTTTTGCTTATTGGTTAAGGTTTATGGTTTTGGTCTCAGGGTGTTAGGGTTCTGTGTTAGAGTGGGTGTTAGGGTATGGGTGAGAATTGGGGTACAGGTAGGATGCGGGTAGAGCATGGGTTAGGGTAAGGTACAGGTTTAGGGTACGGGTTAGGCTAAGGTTAGGTCAGGGCTTAGGGTCAGGATCAGAGTTTAGGGTTAGGGTCCATGTCAGGATTAGCGTCAAGGTTGAGCGAGGCCATTGTTTGCTGCTCCTCCAGTGCTGGATTCTCATTGATAGACGAATGAAATGTCTGCTCTGGTCACCCACTGTTTCAAATTGAGCTCAGCCTTAGTCAAGGGTTCTTAGGGCCTCAGAGGTCATGCAGGGTTTCCCTCCACCCTCCCTCCTGGGAAGGGTGATGCAGGCCCCACTCTGTCTGGGCAGCCCCAGGTCCAGCATGGCCCTGACATGCAGGATACTAAGTAGACGTGATGGAAGACTTGGTGCCTCAGTCTGCCAGCCCCCAGGTGCTGCCTTTTTTTTTTCCCTTAATTAATTAATTAATTAATTTTGGGCTGTGTTGGGTCTGCATTGCTGCCCGGAGGCTTTCTCTAGTTGCGGCGAGTGGGGGCTTCTCATTGCGGTGGCTTCTCTTGTTGCAGAGCACAGGCTCTAAGCGCGTGGGCTTCAGCAGTTGGGGCTCGCGGGTTCTAGAGCGCAGGCTCAGTAGTTGTGGTGCACGGGCTTAGTTGCTCCACAGCATGTGGGATCTTCCCGGACCAGGGCTCAAACCCGTGTCCCCTGCATTGGCAGGTGGATTCTTAACCACTGCGCCACCAGGGAAGTCTGGTGTTGCGTTCGTGAGGGCCGGTGGGGCCCTCGTGGGACTGGGCGGATCCTTTGTTCCATCTGCACGGGTGTCCAAGCAGGTCTCAGAACAGCCCTTGGCCTCTGAGCGTCCAGGCAGGCACCCACGTTCCTCCAGCTCAGGTTAGCCTTGGCCCCTCCAGCCCCCGTGGCCAATTACTGAGCTGATTGTGTCTTTACTCTTTCAAATGAAATCACTCTCTCCAGGTGGGCGAGAAGTTTACTTGTGAACTTGGTTAGGGTTAGGGGTTAGGGGTTAAGGGTTAGGGGTTAGGGTCAGGGTTAGGGTTAGGGCTAGGGCTAGGGGTTAGGGTTAGGCTTAGGGTTGGGTTAGGGTTAGGGGTTAGGGTTAGGGTTTAGGTTTAGGGTTAGGGTTAGTGTTGGGTTAGGGTTAGGGTTAAGGTAGGGTTAGGGTTGGGTTAGGGTTAGGGTTTAGGGTTAGGGTGTCCAGCCTTACGTCCCATTCAGCTGTGAGTGTAGATGTGGTCAGTCCAGTTGCCTCACAGCCCGTGATTGAATTTTGTAAGAATTCCTCTCTCTCTCACTGTCTTTCTCTTTTTATAATTAATTTTTATAATGGGCTGGAGCTGATTTGCAATGTTGTGTTTCTTGGTGCTGTACATCCACTTGAGTCACTTACAGAGAGACATCAATAAATTCTTTTCTAGTTTCTAGTAGTCAGATATATGTTTTTTCTGTGAATAGAGTGTGCTGAGTCCAGTTCCTTGAACAATGAGTATGTCTTGGCGATTCCATTATTGGCGTATGGAACGGTATCTGTGCCAATTTCAACCTCCTGGTTTATGCATCACCGCACCACACTTTTCCCCTTAAGCAGCCATAAGTGTGTTTTGTAAACGTGTGATGGTGTTCTGTTTGTAATTCAGTTCACGGTTGGCGATTTTTAGATTCCCTTTATAAGTGATATGATAAGTTTCTCTTGCTGTCTAACTTATTTCACTCTCAATGACCATACATAAGTCCCCCTGAGTTGCTGCAACTGGCCTCATTTCATTGATTTCAGGGCTGAGTAATATTCCGTTGTGCTTAAGTACCAAATTTTCTTTCACCGTTTTTTCCTTCCAAGGACTATGAAGTTGTACCCAAGTCGAGGCTGTTGTAAACATAGCAGCAGTAAACGGGGTGCCTGCATCCTGTGGATTTTTGGTTTTGCCAACATATAGGCCCATGAGTGGAAGCGCCCTATGCTTTGTAGCTCTGTTTTTTAGATGCTTCAGGAAACACAGCACACTTCTCCAGAGTGGCCGTTGGCAATTTACATTCCCCCCTTCAGCGTAACAAGGCTCCCTTTTCTCCTCTCCTTGTCCTGCATATCTGGTTTTTACCCTTTGTGAGGATGGTCCTTTTTTCTGATTCACAGTGATACCTCTCTGTAGTGTTGATTTGCATTGCCCGCTTCTTTGGTTGGGCAAAAAGGGCGTATGCGTTTTTCCTGAATATATTCTGGAAGTTAAATTTGAGAGACAGCTTTCTTTTTTAATTGATGAATGAATTAATTTATTTTTGGCTGTGTTGGGTCTTCGTTTCTGTGCGAAGGCTTTCTCTAGTTGTGGCAAGCGGGGGCCACTCTTCATCGCGGTGCGCGGGCCTCTCACTATCGCGGCCTCTCTTGTTGCGGAGCCCAGGCTCCAGACGCGCAGGCTCAGGAGTTGTGGCTCACGGGGCTAGTTGCTCCGCGGCATGTGGGAGCTTCCCGGACCAGGGCTCGAACCCGTGTCCCCTGCATTAGCAGGCAGATTCTCAACCACTGCGCCACCAGGGAAGCCCCTTGAATAGTTTTGTATTTAAAGTTTGTCTGTGGGGACTTCCCTGGTGACGCAGTGGTTAAGAGTCCGCCTGCCAATGCAGGGGACACGGGCTCGAGCCCTGGTCCGGGAAGCTCCCACATGCCGCAGAGCAACCAAGCCTGCGCGGCACAACTACTGAAGC
This sequence comes from Balaenoptera borealis, assembly GCF_965194805.1. Taxonomy (NCBI): domain Eukaryota; kingdom Metazoa; phylum Chordata; class Mammalia; order Artiodactyla; family Balaenopteridae; genus Balaenoptera; species Balaenoptera borealis. The sequence goes on from NW_028122943.1 coordinate 113,080, forward strand.
CTGTGCGCCTAGAGCCCGTGCTCGCCCACAAGAGAAGCCACCGCAGTGAGAAGCCCGTGCACCACAACGAAGAGTAGCCCCGCTCGACGCAACCAGAGCAAGCCCACATGCAGCAACGAAGACCCAATGCAGCCAAACATAAATTATAAACTAAAATAAAATTTGCCTCTGAATAACTTTGAGTGAATTTGGTATAAGTTGTAAAGTTTGCATCTACATTCACTTCATTCCAAATGGTTTCCAAGTAATTGTTCCTTAACTACTTTTAGAAAACTTTTGGGATAGAGACTCCGTTTTCGTTTGAATTTCCAGTTTAATGGATTCAGCAGTCCTGTCAGTAGGGCACGCTGCCTCCAGTGACCTGTGAGGGAGGCACGGCCTGCACTTCCTGCACTGACCACAGGGTGGCGCCGAGTTCGCCTCTCTGACCCACAGCGCATGCTCATTCCATGGAACTCCATTGTGAGGGCAGCTGAGAGGAGTTGAGCCGCCTCAGGCGCGGGGGCGGGGGCGGGGGCCTTCGGGTAGGACGCCCGGCTCAGCTTCTCTGCTGAGAGGAGCTCGGTCTCCATCTCCTCAGGACTCGCTGGGGTTTCGGCTTCAGGACAAAGTGGGGCTGCCTCCACGCTGACTAGGGAACTAGGGTTCCTGAGGACCCAGGTGATGCCTGAGGAAAAGGTGAAGAGACGGTGAGGAAAAGTGGGGAGAAGCTTCCTGTGGGCGACTGACCGTTGAGGGGGTCCGTCTTCGTGTGAGCGAGGGAGGGCTTGGCGTGGAAAGCTGGGTGTTTGGTCAGGTTTGTGTGCAGGGTAGCCAGCGTGAGTTATGGGGCGTCCAGTTTTCCCAGCACCATTTATCGTGGGGCGTGTCGTGCTCCTTGGTGTGTCCTTGGTCCCTGTGTCATAAATTCACCGACCCCGTCCGTGTGGGTTGAATTCTGGTCTCTCTGGCCTGTTCCTCTGGTCCCTGTGCCCGTTTAGAGCCAGTTCCACACTGTTTTGGTGACTGTAGCTTCTCAGCAGAGTGTGACGTCAGGGAGGGAGATGCCTCCAGCCCGTTCTCTTTTTTCAGGGTTTCTTTGGCTATTTGGGGTCCTTTGTGGTTCCCCACAGATATTAGGAGGATTTGCTCTATTTTGGGGGAAAATACCATGGAATTTTGGGAGGGATTGCATTCACTGTGTCCACTGCTTTGGGTAGCATGGATATTTTAACAATATTAATTGTTCCATTCCATGAGAACAGGATATCTTTCCATTTCTTGGTGTGTTTTGCAATGTCTTCATCAATGTCTTCAAGTTTTCAGTGTGCAGGTCTTTCACCTCCTTGGTTGACTTTATTCCCAGGTATTTTGTTCTTTTTGAATGCAGTTGTAAATAGGGTTGCTTTCTTTCTCTTTCTGATGGTTCATTATTAGTGTTTAGAAAGGCAACTGATCTCTGTGTATTGATTTTGCAACTTTACTGAATTGATTTATTAGTTCTAATAGTTTTTTTGTGGACTGAAGTGGAAAATTGGAATTCAAAAATCCCACTGTTTCTACCATATCCAGGTCGTCCACAACACGGAGGACAGCGGCTCCTAATATAACCTTCCCACAGTGCCTCTAAATGACATGTGGACTTTGGGTGAACTGGATCTGGGTAAGGCTTGGCTTCTATATGGAAGTTTGATGTTTTCTCTGCTTTTCTGGCATGCTGTTGACATACATGATGTTTTGAAAAGTAATTGACTTTCCAGTAATTTCAAACATACAACTTTACATACATAAAAACAAGTCTCGTCCCTTGATTAAATATACTCCTAAATATTGATGTTGACATTCTTAAAAATGGAATTGTTCTCATAAATTCTTTTTCAGATTATTTTTTGCCAGCGTATGCATATAAGATAGATTTTCATGAATTGATATTTTGTTCTATAACTTTGCTTATTAATGAGTTGATTAGCTCAAATAATTTCTTTGCTGATTATAGGTAGTCTTATATATAAGATGATGTGACCTATGTTCTGTGAAGAGACACGGTTTTAATTTTTCCATTCACCCATGGATGCCTTTTCTTTCTTTCCTCAAGATTCTGGGTAGAACTTCCAGTACACTATTGAGTAACGGTGATGAAGGCCAGCTTCCTGGCCCTGTTCCTGATTTCAGGAGTAAATCTTTCAGTCTTTAACGTTGAGCATGATGTTTGCTGTGGCTTTTTGTACTACTCTTTTCCATATTGAGCAAATTTCCTTTTATTCCTGCTTTCTTGAGTGTTTTTCATGAAATAACCCTGGATTTTCATTGTAGATTTTTTGCATTAATTGATATGATTATGTGTTTTTACTTCACACCATTATTGTGGTTGAATACATTGCTTACTTTTCGTATGTTGAGCAACCTGAAATTTCTGATGTAGAGATACTTGCTTATGGCATTATCCATTTAACTTTCTGTTGGTTTCATGTTGCTATTATTGTGTGATAGATTTTTACGTTCCTATTTGTAAGTTGTACTGGGGTAGTTTTCTTGTTTTTTTCCTTTATTTTTAAAATCTTTTTTAAAATAGTGGTTTTATTTCATTTTACTTATTTATTTATTTTGGCCACGTCCCATGGCTTGTGGGATCTTAGTTCCCCAGTCAGGGATCGAACCCGAGCCCTTGGCAGTGAAAGCACAGAGTCCTAACCACTGGGCCACCAGAGTATTCCCCAGTTTTCTTTTTCGAGATGTAGTTGTATAATCTGATTAGACTTGGCTTGGTGTAAGTGGTTTGGAGGGTTAGCATTAGGGCTGGGGCTGGTGTGAGGGTTGGGGCTGTGTATGGTTCATGGTTGCTGTTATGGTTTAAGTTTTATGGTTAATGAGTTATTTATGGGTATGGTTAATGACTATATTTTATGGTTTGGTTATGGTTATGGTTTTGCTTATTGGTTAAGGTTTATGGTTTTGGTCTCAGGGTGTTAGGGTTCTGTGTTAGAGTGGGTGTTAGGGTATGGGTGAGAATTGGGGTACAGGTAGGATGCGGGTAGAGCATGGGTTAGGGTAAGGTACAGGTTTAGGGTACGGGTTAGGCTAAGGTTAGGTCAGGGCTTAGGGTCAGGATCAGAGTTTAGGGTTAGGGTCCATGTCAGGATTAGCGTCAAGGTTGAGCGAGGCCATTGTTTGCTGCTCCTCCAGTGCTGGATTCTCATTGATAGACGAATGAAATGTCTGCTCTGGTCACCCACTGTTTCAAATTGAGCTCAGCCTTAGTCAAGGGTTCTTAGGGCCTCAGAGGTCATGCAGGGTTTCCCTCCACCCTCCCTCCTGGGAAGGGTGATGCAGGCCCCACTCTGTCTGGGCAGCCCCAGGTCCAGCATGGCCCTGACATGCAGGATACTAAGTAGACGTGATGGAAGACTTGGTGCCTCAGTCTGCCAGCCCCCAGGTGCTGCCTTTTTTTTTTTCCCTTAATTAATTAATTAATTAATTTTGGGCTGTGTTGGGTCTGCATTGCTGCCCGGAGGCTTTCTCTAGTTGCGGCGAGTGGGGGCTTCTCATTGCGGTGGCTTCTCTTGTTGCAGAGCACAGGCTCTAAGCGCGTGGGCTTCAGCAGTTGGGGCTCGCGGGTTCTAGAGCGCAGGCTCAGTAGTTGTGGTGCACGGGCTTAGTTGCTCCACAGCATGTGGGATCTTCCCGGACCAGGGCTCAAACCCGTGTCCCCTGCATTGGCAGGTGGATTCTTAACCACTGCGCCACCAGGGAAGTCTGGTGTTGCGTTCGTGAGGGCCGGTGGGGCCCTCGTGGGACTGGGCGGATCCTTTGTTCCATCTGCACGGGTGTCCAAGCAGGTCTCAGAACAGCCCTTGGCCTCTGAGCGTCCAGGCAGGCACCCACGTTCCTCCAGCTCAGGTTAGCCTTGGCCCCTCCAGCCCCCGTGGCCAATTACTGAGCTGATTGTGTCTTTACTCTTTCAAATGAAATCACTCTCTCCAGGTTGGCGAGAAGTTTACTTGTGAACTTGGTTAGGGTTAGGGGTTAGGGGTTAAGGGTTAGGGGTTAGGGTCAGGGTTAGGGTTAGGGCTAGGGCTAGGGGTTAGGGTTAGGCTTAGGGTTGGGTTAGGGTTAGGGGTTAGGGTTAGGGTTTAGGTTTAGGGTTAGGGTTAGTGTTGGGTTAGGGTTAGGGTTAAGGTAGGGTTAGGGTTGGGTTAGGGTTAGGGTTTAGGGTTAGGGTGTCCAGCCTTACGTCCCATTCAGCTGTGAGTGTAGATGTGGTCAGTCCAGTTGCCTCACAGCCCGTGATTGAATTTTGTAAGAATTCCTCTCTCTCTCACTGTCTTTCTCTTTTTATAATTAATTTTTATAATGGGCTGGAGCTGATTTGCAATGTTGTGTTTCTTGGTGCTGTACATCCACTTGAGTCACTTACAGAGAGACATCAATAAATTCTTTTCTAGTTTCTAGTAGTCAGATATATGTTTTTTCTGTGAATAGAGTGTGCTGAGTCCAGTTCCTTGAACAATGAGTATGTCTTGGCGATTACATTATTGGCGTATGGAACGGTATCTGTGCCAATTTCAACCTCCTGGTTTATGCATCACCGCACCACACTTTTCCCCTTAAGCAGCCATAAGTGTGTTTTGTAAACGTGTGATGGTGTTCTGTTTGTAATTCAGTTCACGGTTGGCGATTTTTAGATTCCCTTTATAAGTGATACGATAAGTTTCTCTTGCTGTCTAACTGATTTCACTCTCAATGACCATACATAAGTCCCCCTGAGTTGCTGCAACTGGCCTCATTTCATTGATTTCAGGGCTGAGTAATATTCCGTTGTGCTTAAGTACCAAATTTTCTTTCACCGTTTTTTCCTTCCAAGGACTATGAAGTTGTACCCAAGTCGAGGCTGTTGTAAACATAGCAGCAGTAAACGGGGTGCCTGCATCCTGTGGATTTTTGGTTTTGCCAACATATAGGCCCATGAGTGGAAGCGCCCTATGCTTTGTAGCTCTGTTTTTTAGATGCTTCAGGAAACACAGCACACTTCTCCAGAGTGGCCGTTGGCAATTTACATTCCCCCCTTCAGCGTAACAAGGCTCCCTTTTCTCCTCTCCTTGTCCTGCATATCTGGTTTTTACCCTTTGTGAGGATGGTCCTTTTTTCTGATTCACAGTGATACCTCTCTGTAGTGTTGATTTGCATTGCCCGCTTCTTTGGTTGGGCAAAAAGGGCGTATGCGTTTTTCCTGAATATATTCTGGAAGTTAAATTTGAGAGACAGCTTTCTTTTTTAATTGATGAATTAATTAATTTATTTTTGGCTGTGTTGGGTCTTCGTTTCTGTGCGAAGGCTTTCTCTAGTTGTGGCAAGCGGGGGCCACTCTTCATCGCGGTGCGCGGGCCTCTCACTATCGCGGCCTCTCTTGTTGCGGAGCACAGGCTCCAGACGCGCAGGGTCAGGAGTTGTGGCTCACGGGGCTAGTTGCTCCGCGGCATGTGGGAGCTTCCCAGACCAGGGCTCGAACCCGTGTCCCCTGCATTAGCAGGCAGATTCTCAACCACTGCGCCACCAGGGAAGCCCCTTGAATAGTTTTGTATTTAAAGTTTGTCTGTGGGGACTTCCCTGGTGACGCAGTGGTTAAGAGTCCGCCTGCCAATGCAGGGGACACGGGCTCGAGCCCTGGTCCGGGAAGCTCCCACATGCCGCAGAGCAACCAAGCCTGCGCGGCACAACTACTGAAGCCTGTGCGCCTAGAGCCCGTGCTCGCCCACAAGAGAAGCCACCGCAATGAGAAGCCCGTGCACCACAACGAAGAGTAGCCCCGCTCGACGCAACCAGAGCAAGCCCACATGCAGCAACGAAGACCCAATGCAGCCAAACATAAATTATAAACTAAAATAAAATTTGCCTCTGAATAACTTTGAGTGAATTTGGTATAAGTTGTAAAGTTTGCATCTACATTCACTTCATTCCAAATGGTTTCCAATTAATTGTTCCTTAACTACTTTTAGAAAACTTTTGGGATAGAGACTCCGTTTTCGTTTGAATTTCCAGTTTAATGGATTCAGCAGTCCTGTCAGTAGGGCACGCTGCCTCCAGTGACCTGTGAGGGAGGCACGGCCTGCACTTCCTGCACTGACCACAGGGTGGCGCCGAGTTCGCCTCTCTGACCCACAGCGCATGCTCATTCCATGGAACTCCATTGTGAGGGCAGCTGAGAGGAGTTGAGCCGCCTCAGGCGCGGGGGCGGGGGCGGGGGCGGGGGCCTTCGGGTAGGACGCCCGGCTCAGCTTCTCTGCTGAGAGGAGCTCGGTCTCCATCTCCTCAGGACTCGCTGGGGTTTCGGCTTCAGGACAAAGTGGGGCTGCCTCCACGCTGACTAGGGAACTAGGGTTCCTGAGGACCCAGGTGATGCCTGAGGAAAAGGTGAAGAGACGGTGAGGAAAAGTGGGGAGAAGCTTCCTGTGGGCGACTGACCGTTGAGGGGGTCCGTCTTCGTGTGAGCGAGGGAGGGCTTGGCGTGGAAAGCTGGGTTTTTGGTCAGGTTTGTGTGCAGGGTAGCCAGCGTGAGTTATGGGGCGTCCAGTTTTCCCAGCACCATTTATCGTGGGGCGTGTCGTGCTCCTTGGTGTGTCCTTGGTCCCTGTGTCATAAATTCACCGACCCCGTCCGTGTGGGTTGAATTCTGGTCTCTCTGTCCTGTTCCTCTGGTCCCTGTGCCCGTTTAGAGCCAGTTCCACACTGTTTTGGTGACTGTAGCTTCTCAGCAGAGTGTGACGTCAGGGAGGGAGATGCCTCCAGCCCGTTCTCTTTTTTCAGGGTTTCTTTGGCTATTTGGGGTCCTGTGTGGTTCCCCACAGATATTAGGAGGATTTGCTCTATTTTGGGGGAAAATACCATGGAATTTTGGGAGGGATTGCATTCACTGTGTCCACTGCTTTGGGTAGCATGGATATTTTAACAATATTAATTGTTCCATTCCATGAGAACAGGATATCTTTCCATTTCTTGGTGTGTTTTGCAATGTCTTCATCAATGTCTTCAAGTTTTCAGTGTGCAGGTCTTTCACCTCCTTGGTTGACTTTATTCCCAGGTATTTTGTTCTTTTTGAATGCAGTTGTAAATAGGGTTGCTTTCTTTCTCTTTCTGATGGTTCATTATTAGTGTTTAGAAAGGCAACTGATCTCTGTGTATTGATTTTGCAACTTTACTGAATTGATTTATTAGTTCTAATAGTTTTTTTGTGGACTGAAGTGGAAAATTGGAATTCAAAAATCCCACTGTTTCTACCATATCCAGGTCGTCCACAACACGGAGGACAGCGGCTCCTAATATAACCTTCCCACAGTGCCTCTAAATGACATGTGGACTTTGGGTGAACTGGATCTGGGTAAGGCTTGGCTTCTATATGGAAGTTTGATGTTTTCTCTGCTTTTCTGGCATGCTGTTGACATACATGATGTTTTGAAAAGTAATTGACTTTCCAGTAATTTCAAACATACAACTTTACATACATAAAAACAAGTCTCGTCCCTTGATTAAATATACTCCTAAATATTGATGTTGACATTCTTAAAAATGGAATTGTTCTCATAAATTCTTTTTCATATTATTTTTTGCCAGCGTATGCATATAAGATAGATTTTCATGAATTGATATTTTGTTCTATAACTTTGCTTATTAATGAGTTGATTAGCTCAAATAATTTCTTTGCTGATTATAGGTAGTCTTATATATAAGATGATGTGACCTATGTTCTGTGAAGAGACACGGTTTTAATTTTTCCATTCACCCATGGATGCCTTTTCTTTCTTTCCTCAAGATTCTGGGTAGAACTTCCAGTACACTATTGAGTAACGGTGATGAAGGCCAGCTTCCTGGCCCTGTTCCTGATTTCAGGAGTAAATCTTTCAGTCTTTAACGTTGAGCATGATGTTTGCTGTGGCTTTTTGTACTACTCTTTTCCATATTGAGCAAATTTCCTTTTATTCCTGCTTTCTTGAGTGTTTTTCATGAAATAACCCTGGATTTTCATTGTAGATTTTTTGCATTAATTGATATGATTATGTGTTTTTATTTCACACCATTATTGTGGTTGAATACATTGCTTACTTTTCATATGTTGAGCAACCTGAAATTTCTGATGTAGAGATACTTGCTTATGGCATTATCCATTTAAAGTTCTGTTGGTTTCATGTTGCTATTATTGTGTGATAGATTTTTACGTTCCTATTTGTAAGTTGTACTGGGGTAGTTTTCTTGTTTTTTTCCTTTATTTTTAAAATCTTTTTTAAAATAGTGGTTTTATTTCATTTTACTTATTTATTTATTTTGGCCACGTCCCATGGCTTGTGGGATCTTAGTTCCCCAGTCAGGGATCGAACCCGAGCCCTTGGCAGTGAAAGCACAGAGTCCTAACCACTGGGCCACCAGAGTATTCCCCAGTTTTCTTTTTCGAGATGTAGTTGTATAATCTGATTAGACTTGGCTTGGTGTAAGTGGTTTGGAGGGTTAGCATTAGGGCTGGGGCTGGTGTGAGGGTTGGGGCTGTGTATGGTTCATGGTTGCTGTTATGGTTTAAGTTTTATGGTTAATGAGTTATTTATGGGTATGGTTAATGACTATATTTTATGGTTTGGTTATGGTTATGGTTTTGCTTATTGGTTAAGGTTTATGGTTTTGGTCTCAGGGTGTTAGGGTTCTGTGTTAGAGTGGGTGTTAGGGTATGGGTGAGAATTGGGGTACAGGTAGGATGCGGGTAGAGCATGGGTTAGGGTAAGGTACAGGTTTAGGGTACGGGTTAGGCTAAGGTTAGGTCAGGGCTTAGGGTCAGGATCAGAGTTTAGGGTTAGGGTCCATGTCAGGATTAGCGTCAAGGTTGAGCGAGGCCATTGTTTGCTGCTCCTCCAGTGCTGGATTCTCATTGATAGACGAATGAAATGTCTGCTCTGGTCACCCACTGTTTCAAATTGAGCTCAGCCTTAGTCAAGGGTTCTTAGGGCCTCAGAGGTCATGCAGGGTTTCCCTCCACCCTCCCTCCTGGGAAGGGTGATGCAGGCCCCACTCTGTCTGGGCAGCCCCAGGTCCAGCATGGCCCTGACATGCAGGATACTAAGTAGACGTGATGGAAGACTTGGTGCCTCAGTCTGCCAGCCCCCAGGTGCTGCCTTTTTTTTTTTCCCTTAATTAATTAATTAATTAATTTTGGGCTGTGTTGGGTCTGCATTGCTGCCCGGAGGCTTTCTCTAGTTGCGGCGAGTGGGGGCTTCTCATTGCGGTGGCTTCTCTTGTTGCAGAGCACAGGCTCTAAGCGCGTGGGCTTCAGCAGTTGGGGCTCGCGGGTTCTAGAGCGCAGGCTCAGTAGTTGTGGTGCACGGGCTTAGTTGCTCCACAGCATGTGGGATCTTCCCGGACCAGGGCTCAAACCCGTGTCCCCTGCATTGGCAGGTGGATTCTTAACCACTGCGCCACCAGGGAAGTCTGGTGTTGCGTTCGTGAGGGCCGGTGGGGCCCTCGTGGGACTGGGCGGATCCTTTGTTCCATCTGCACGGGTGTCCAAGCAGGTCTCAGAACAGCCCTTGGCCTCTGAGCGTCCAGGCAGGCACCCACGTTCCTCCAGCTCAGGTTAGCCTTGGCCCCTCCAGCCCCCGTGGCCAATTACTGAGCTGATTGTGTCTTTACTCTTTCAAATGAAATCACTCTCTCCAGGTGGGCGAGAAGTTTACTTGTGAACTTGGTTAGGGTTAGGGGTTAGGGGTTAAGGGTTAGGGGTTAGGGTCAGGGTTAGGGTTAGGGCTAGGGCTAGGGGTTAGGGTTAGGCTTAGGGTTGGGTTAGGGTTAGGGGTTAGGGTTAGGGTTTAGGTTTAGGGTTAGGGTTAGTGTTGGGTTAGGGTTAGGGTTAAGGTAGGGTTAGGGTTGGGTTAGGGTTAGGGTTTAGGGTTAGGGTGTCCAGCCTTACGTCCCATTCAGCTGTGAGTGTAGATGTGGTCAGTCCAGTTGCCTCACAGCCCGTGATTGAATTTTGTAAGAATTCCTCTCTCTCTCACTGTCTTTCTCTTTTTATAATTAATTTTTATAATGGGCTGGAGCTGATTTGCAATGTTGTGTTTCTTGGTGCTGTACATCCACTTGAGTCACTTACAGAGAGACATCAATAAATTCTTTTCTAGTTTCTAGTAGTCAGATATATGTTTTTTCTGTGAATAGAGTGTGCTGAGTCCAGTTCCTTGAACAATGAGTATGTCTTGGCGATTCCATTATTGGCGTATGGAACGGTATCTGTGCCAATTTCAACCTCCTGGTTTATGCATCACCGCACCACACTTTTCCCCTTAAGCAGCCATAAGTGTGTTTTGTAAACGTGTGATGGTGTTCTGTTTGTAATTCAGTTCACGGTTGGCGATTTTTAGATTCCCTTTATAAGTGATACGATAAGTTTCTCTTGCTGTCTAACTGATTTCACTCTCAATGACCATACATAAGTCCCCCTGAGTTGCTGCAACTGGCCTCATTTCATTGATTTCAGGGCTGAGTAATATTCCGTTGTGCTTAAGTACCAAATTTTCTTTCACCGTTTTTTCCTTCCAAGGACTATGAAGTTGTACCCAAGTCGAGGCTGTTGTAAACATAGCAGCAGTAAACGGGGTGCCTGCATCCTGTGGATTTTTGGTTTTGCCAACATATAGGCCCATGAGTGGAAGCGCCCTATGCTTTGTAGCTCTGTTTTTTAGATGCTTCAGGAAACACAGCACACTTCTCCAGAGTGGCCGTTGGCAATTTACATTCCCCCCTTCAGCGTAACAAGGCTCCCTTTTCTCCTCTCCTTGTCCTGCATATCTGGTTTTTACCCTTTGTGAGGATGGTCCTTTTTTCTGATTCACAGTGATACCTCTCTGTAGTGTTGATTTGCATTGCCCGCTTCTTTGGTTGGGCAAAAAGGGCGTATGCGTTTTTCCTGAATATATTCTGGAAGTTAAATTTGAGAGACAGCTTTCTTTTTTAATTGATGAATTAATTAATTTATTTTTGGCTGTGTTGGGTCTTCGTTTCTGTGCGAAGGCTTTCTCTAGTTGTGGCAAGCGGGGGCCACTCTTCATCGCGGTGCGCGGGCCTCTCACTATCGCGGCCTCTCTTGTTGCGGAGCCCAGGCTCCAGACGCGCAGGCTCAGGAGTTGTGGCTCACGGGGCTAGTTGCTCCGCGGCATGTGGGAGCTTCCCGGACCAGGGCTCGAACCCGTGTCCCCTGCATTAGCAGGCAGATTCTCAACCACTGCGCCACCAGGGAAGCCCCTTGAATAGTTTTGTATTTAAAGTTTGTCTGTGGGGACTTCCCTGGTGACGCAGTGGTTAAGAGTCCGCCTGCCAATGCAGGGGACACGGGCTCGAGCCCTGGTCCGGGAAGCTCCCACATGCCGCAGAGCAACCAAGCCTGCGCGGCACAACTACTGAAGCCTGTGCGCCTAGAGCCCGTGCTCGCCCACAAGAGAAGCCACCGCAGTGAGAAGCCCGTGCACCACAACGAAGAGTAGCCCCGCTCGACGCAACCAGAGCAAGCCCACATGCAGCAACGAAGACCCAACGCAGCCAAACATAAATTATAAACTAAAATAAAATTTGCCTCTGAATAACTTTGAGTGAATTTGGTATAAGTTGTAAAGTTTGCATCTACATTCACTTCATTCCAAATGGTTTCCAAGTAATTGTTCCTTAACTACTTTTAGAAAACTTTTGGGATAGAGACTCCGTTTTCGTTTGAATTTCCAGTTTAATGGATTCAGCAGTCCTGTCAGTAGGGCACGCTGCCTCCAGTGACCTGTGAGGGAGGCACGGCCTGCACTTCCTGCACTGACCACAGGGTGGCGCCGAGTTCGCCTCTCTGACCCACAGCGCATGCTCATTCCATGGAACTCCATTGTGAGGGCAGCTGAGAGGAGTTGAGCCGCCTCAGGCGCGGGGGCGGGGGCGGGGGCCTTCGGGTAGGACGCCCGGCTCAGCTTCTCTGCTGAGAGGAGCTCGGTCTCCATCTCCTCAGGACTCGCTGGGGTTTCGGCTTCAGGACAAAGTGGGGCTGCCTCCACGCTGACTAGGGAACTAGGGTTCCTGAGGACCCAGGTGATGCCTGAGGAAAAGGTGAAGAGACGGTGAGGAAAAGTGGGGAGAAGCTTCCTGTGGGCGACTGACCGTTGAGGGGGTCCGTCTTCGTGTGAGCGAGGGAGGGCTTGGCGTGGAAAGCTGGGTGTTTGGTCAGGTTTGTGTGCAGGGTAGCCAGCGTGAGTTATGGGGCGTCCAGTTTTCCCAGCACCATTTATCGTGGGGCGTGTCGTGCTCCTTGGTGTGTCCTTGGTCCCTGTGTCATAAATTCACCGACCCCGTCCGTGTGGGTTGAATTCTGGTCTCTCTGTCCTGTTCCTCTGGTCCCTGTGTCCGTTTAGAGTCAGTTCCACACTGTTTTGGTGACTGTAGCTTCTCAGCAGAGTGTGACGTCAGGGAGGGAGATGCCTCCAGCCCGTTCTCTTTTTTCAGGGTTTCTTTGGCTATTTGGGGTCCTTTGTGGTTCCCCACAGATATTAGGAGGATTTGCTCTATTTTGGGGGAAAATACCATGGAATTTTGGGAGGGATTGCATTCACTGTGTCCACTGCTTTGGGTAGCATGGATATTTTAACAATATTAATTGTTCCATTCCATGAGAACAGGATATCTTTCCATTTCTTGGTGTGTTTTGCAATGTCTTCATCAATGTCTTCAAGTTTTCAGTGTGCAGGTCTTTCACCTCCTTGGTTGACTTTATTCCCAGGTATTTTGTTCTTTTTGAATGCAGTTGTAAATAGGGTTGCTTTCTTTCTCTTTCTGATGGTTCATTATTAGTGTTTAGAAAGGCAACTGATCTCTGTGTATTGATTTTGCAACTTTACTGAATTGATTTATTAGTTCTAATAGTTTTTTTGTGGACTGAAGTGGAAAATTGGAATTCAAAAATCCCACTGTTTCTACCATATCCAGGTCGTCCACAACACGGAGGACAGCGGCTCCTAATATAACCTTCCCACAGTGCCTCTAAATGACATGTGGACTTTGGGTGAACTGGATCTGGGTAAGGCTTGGCTTCTATATGGAAGTTTGATGTTTTCTCTGCTTTTCTGGCATGCTGTTGACATACATGATGTTTTGAAAAGTAATTGACTTTCCAGTAATTTCAAACATACAACTTTACATACATAAAAACAAGTCTCGTCCCTTGATTAAATATACTCCTAAATATTGATGTTGACATTCTTAAAAATGGAATTGTTCTCATAAATTCTTTTTCAGATTATTTTTTGCCAGCGTATGCATATAAGATAGATTTTCATGAATTGATATTTTGTTCTATAACTTTGCTTATTAATGAGTTGATTAGCTCAAATAATTTCTTTGCTGATTATAGGTAGTCTTATATATAAGATGATGTGACCTATGTTCTGTGAAGAGACACGGTTTTAATTTTTCCATTCACCCATGGATGCCTTTTCTTTCTTTCCTCAAGATTCTGGGTAGAACTTCCAGTACACTATTGAGTAACGGTGATGAAGGCCAGCTTCCTGGCCCTGTTCCTGATTTCAGGAGTAAATCTTTCAGTCTTTAACGTTGAGCATGATGTTTGCTGTGGCTTTTTGTACTACTCTTTTCCATATTGAGCAAATTTCCTTTTATTCCTGCTTTCTTGAGTGTTTTTCATGAAATAACCCTGGATTTTCATTGTAGATTTTTTGCATTAATTGATATGATTATGTGTTTTTACTTCACACCATTATTGTGGTTGAATACATTGCTTACTTTTCGTATGTTGAGCAACCTGAAATTTCTGATGTAGAGATACTTGCTTATGGCATTATCCATTTAAAGTTCTGTTGGTTTCATGTTGCTATTATTGTGTGATAGATTTTTACGTTCCTATTTGTAAGTTGTACTGGGGTAGTTTTCTTGTTTTTTTCCTTTATTTTTAAAATCTTTTTTAAAATAGTGGTTTTATTTCATTTTACTTATTTATTTATTTTGGCCACGTCCCATGGCTTGTGGGATCTTAGTTCCCCAGTCAGGGATCGAACCCGAGCCCTTGGCAGTGAAAGCACAGAGTCCTAACCACTGGGCCACCAGAGTATTCCCCAGTTTTCTTTTTCGAGATGTAGTTGTATAATCTGATTAGACTTGGCTTGGTGTAAGTGGTTTGGAGGGTTAGCATTAGGGCTGGGGCTGGTGTGAGGGTTGGGGCTGTGTATGGTTCATGGTTGCTGTTATGGTTTAAGTTTTATGGTTAATGAGTTATTTATGGGTATGGTTAATGACTATATTTTATGGTTTGGTTATGGTTATGGTTTTGCTTATTGGTTAAGGTTTATGGTTTTGGTCTCAGGGTGTTAGGGTTCTGTGTTAGAGTGGGTGTTAGGGTATGGGTGAGAATTGGGGTACAGGTAGGATGCGGGTAGAGCATGGGTTAGGGTAAGGTACAGGTTTAGGGTACGGGTTAGGCTAAGGTTAGGTCAGGGCTTAGGGTCAGGATCAGAGTTTAGGGTTAGGGTCCATGTCAGGATTAGCGTCAAGGTTGAGCGAGGCCATTGTTTGCTGCTCCTCCAGTGCTGGATTCTCATTGATAGACGAATGAAATGTCTGCTCTGGTCACCCACTGTTTCAAATTGAGCTCAGCCTTAGTCAAGGGTTCTTAGGGCCTCAGAGGTCATGCAGGGTTTCCCTCCACCCTCCCTCCTGGGAAGGGTGATGCAGGCCCCACTCTGTCTGGGCAGCCCCAGGTCCAGCATGGCCCTGACATGCAGGATACTAAGTAGACGTGATGGAAGACTTGGTGCCTCAGTCTGCCAGCCCCCAGGTGCTGCCTTTTTTTTTTCCCTTAATTAATTAATTAATTAATTTTGGGCTGTGTTGGGTCTGCATTGCTGCCCGGAGGCTTTCTCTAGTTGCGGCGAGTGGGGGCTTCTCATTGCGGTGGCTTCTCTTGTTGCAGAGCACAGGCTCTAAGCGCGTGGGCTTCAGCAGTTGGGGCTCGCGGGTTCTAGAGCGCAGGCTCAGTAGTTGTGGTGCACGGGCTTAGTTGCTCCACAGCATGTGGGATCTTCCCGGACCAGGGCTCAAACCCGTGTCCCCTGCATTGGCAGGTGGATTCTTAACCACTGCGCCACCAGGGAAGTCTGGTGTTGCGTTCGTGAGGGCCGGTGGGGCCCTCGTGGGACTGGGCGGATCCTTTGTTCCATCTGCACGGGTGTCCAAGCAGGTCTCAGAACAGCCCTTGGCCTCTGAGCGTCCAGGCAGGCACCCACGTTCCTCCAGCTCAGGTTAGCCTTGGCCCCTCCAGCCCCCGTGGCCAATTACTGAGCTGATTGTGTCTTTACTCTTTCAAATGAAATCACTCTCTCCAGGTGGGCGAGAAGTTTACTTGTGAACTTGGTTAGGGTTAGGGGTTAGGGGTTAAGGGTTAGGGGTTAGGGTCAGGGTTAGGGTTAGGGCTAGGGCTAGGGGTTAGGGTTAGGCTTAGGGTTGGGTTAGGGTTAGGGGTTAGGGTTAGGGTTTAGGTTTAGGGTTAGGGTTAGTGTTGGGTTAGGGTTAGGGTTAAGGTAGGGTTAGGGTTGGGTTAGGGTTAGGGTTTAGGGTTAGGGTGTCCAGCCTTACGTCCCATTCAGCTGTGAGTGTAGATGTGGTCAGTCCAGTTGCCTCACAGCCCGTGATTGAATTTTGTAAGAATTCCTCTCTCTCTCACTGTCTTTCTCTTTTTATAATTAATTTTTATAATGGGCTGGAGCTGATTTGCAATGTTGTGTTTCTTGGTGCTGTACATCCACTTGAGTCACTTACAGAGAGACATCAATAAATTCTTTTCTAGTTTCTAGTAGTCAGATATATGTTTTTTCTGTGAATAGAGTGTGCTGAGTCCAGTTCCTTGAACAATGAGTATGTCTTGGCGATTCCATTATTGGCGTATGGAACGGTATCTGTGCCAATTTCAACCTCCTGGTTTATGCATCACCGCACCACACTTTTCCCCTTAAGCAGCCATAAGTGTGTTTTGTAAACGTGTGATGGTGTTCTGTTTGTAATTCAGTTCACGGTTGGCGATTTTTAGATTCCCTTTATAAGTGATATGATAAGTTTCTCTTGCTGTCTAACTTATTTCACTCTCAATGACCATACATAAGTCCCCCTGAGTTGCTGCAACTGGCCTCATTTCATTGATTTCAGGGCTGAGTAATATTCCGTTGTGCTTAAGTACCAAATTTTCTTTCACCGTTTTTTCCTTCCAAGGACTATGAAGTTGTACCCAAGTCGAGGCTGTTGTAAACATAGCAGCAGTAAACGGGGTGCCTGCATCCTGTGGATTTTTGGTTTTGCCAACATATAGGCCCATGAGTGGAAGCGCCCTATGCTTTGTAGCTCTGTTTTTTAGATGCTTCAGGAAACACAGCACACTTCTCCAGAGTGGCCGTTGGCAATTTACATTCCCCCCTTCAGCGTAACAAGGCTCCCTTTTCTCCTCTCCTTGTCCTGCATATCTGGTTTTTACCCTTTGTGAGGATGGTCCTTTTTTCTGATTCACAGTGATACCTCTCTGTAGTGTTGATTTGCATTGCCCGCTTCTTTGGTTGGGCAAAAAGGGCGTATGCGTTTTTCCTGAATATATTCTGGAAGTTAAATTTGAGAGACAGCTTTCTTTTTTAATTGATGAATGAATTAATTTATTTTTGGCTGTGTTGGGTCTTCGTTTCTGTGCGAAGGCTTTCTCTAGTTGTGGCAAGCGGGGGCCACTCTTCATCGCGGTGCGCGGGCCTCTCACTATCGCGGCCTCTCTTGTTGCGGAGCCCAGGCTCCAGACGCGCAGGCTCAGGAGTTGTGGCTCACGGGGCTAGTTGCTCCGCGGCATGTGGGAGCTTCCCGGACCAGGGCTCGAACCCGTGTCCCCTGCATTAGCAGGCAGATTCTCAACCACTGCGCCACCAGGGAAGCCCCTTGAATAGTTTTGTATTTAAAGTTTGTCTGTGGGGACTTCCCTGGTGACGCAGTGGTTAAGAGTCCGCCTGCCAATGCAGGGGACACGGGCTCGAGCCCTGGTCCGGGAAGCTCCCACATGCCGCAGAGCAACCAAGCCTGCGCGGCACAACTACTGAAGCCTGTGCGCCTAGAGCCCGTGCTCGCCCACAAGAGAAGCCACCGCAGTGAGAAGCCCGTGCACCACAACGAAGAGTAGCCCCGCTCGACGCAACCAGAGCAAGCCCACATGCAGCAACGAAGACCCAATGCAGCCAAACATAAATTATAAACTAAAATAAAATTTGCCTCTGAATAACTTTGAGTGAATTTGGTATAAGTTGTAAAGTTTGCATCTACATTCACTTCATTCCAAATGGTTTCCAAGTAATTGTTCCTTAACTACTTTTAGAAAACTTTTGGGATAGAGACTCCGTTTTCGTTTGAATTTCCAGTTTAATGGATTCAGCAGTCCTGTCAGTAGGGCACGCTGCCTCCAGTGACCTGTGAGGGAGGCACGGCCTGCACTTCCTGCACTGACCACAGGGTGGCGCCGAGTTCGCCTCTCTGACCCACAGCGCATGCTCATTCCATGGAACTCCATTGTGAGGGCAGCTGAGAGGAGTTGAGCCGCCTCAGGCGCGGGGGCGGGGGCGGGGGCCTTCGGGTAGGACGCCCGGCTCAGCTTCTCTGCTGAGAGGAGCTCGGTCTCCATCTCCTCAGGACTCGCTGGGGTTTCGGCTTCAGGACAAAGTGGGGCTGCCTCCACGCTGACTAGGGAACTAGGGTTCCTGAGGACCCAGGTGATGCCTGAGGAAAAGGTGAAGAGACGGTGAGGAAAAGTGGGGAGAAGCTTCCTGTGGGCGACTGACCGTTGAGGGGGTCCGTCTTCGTGTGAGCGAGGGAGGGCTTGGCGTGGAAAGCTGGGTGTTTGGTCAGGTTTGTGTGCAGGGTAGCCAGCGTGAGTTATGGGGCGTCCAGTTTTCCCAGCACCATTTATCGTGGGGCGTGTCGTGCTCCTTGGTGTGTCCTTGGTCCCTGTGTCATAAATTCACCGACCCCGTCCGTGTGGGTTGAATTCTGGTCTCTCTGGCCTGTTCCTCTGGTCCCTGTGCCCGTTTAGAGCCAGTTCCACACTGTTTTGGTGACTGTAGCTTCTCAGCAGAGTGTGACGTCAGGGAGGGAGATGCCTCCAGCCCGTTCTCTTTTTTCAGGGTTTCTTTGGCTATTTGGGGTCCTTTGTGGTTCCCCACAGATATTAGGAGGATTTGCTCTATTTTGGGGGAAAATACCATGGAATTTTGGGAGGGATTGCATTCACTGTGTCCACTGCTTTGGGTAGCATGGATATTTTAACAATATTAATTGTTCCATTCCATGAGAACAGGATATCTTTCCATTTCTTGGTGTGTTTTGCAATGTCTTCATCAATGTCTTCAAGTTTTCAGTGTGCAGGTCTTTCACCTCCTTGGTTGACTTTATTCCCAGGTATTTTGTTCTTTTTGAATGCAGTTGTAAATAGGGTTGCTTTCTTTCTCTTTCTGATGGTTCATTATTAGTGTTTAGAAAGGCAACTGATCTCTGTGTATTGATTTTGCAACTTTACTGAATTGATTTATTAGTTCTAATAGTTTTTTTGTGGACTGAAGTGGAAAATTGGAATTCAAAAATCCCACTGTTTCTACCATATCCAGGTCGTCCACAACACGGAGGACAGCGGCTCCTAATATAACCTTCCCACAGTGCCTCTAAATGACATGTGGACTTTGGGTGAACTGGATCTGGGTAAGGCTTGGCTTCTATATGGAAGTTTGATGTTTTCTCTGCTTTTCTGGCATGCTGTTGACATACATGATGTTTTGAAAAGTAATTGACTTTCCAGTAATTTCAAACATACAACTTTACATACATAAAAACAAGTCTCGTCCCTTGATTAAATATACTCCTAAATATTGATGTTGACATTCTTAAAAATGGAATTGTTCTCATAAATTCTTTTTCAGATTATTTTTTGCCAGCGTATGCATATAAGATAGATTTTCATGAATTGATATTTTGTTCTATAACTTTGCTTATTAATGAGTTGATTAGCTCAAATAATTTCTTTGCTGATTATAGGTAGTCTTATATATAAGATGATGTGACCTATGTTCTGTGAAGAGACACGGTTTTAATTTTTCCATTCACCCATGGATGCCTTTTCTTTCTTTCCTCAAGATTCTGGGTAGAACTTCCAGTACACTATTGAGTAACGGTGATGAAGGCCAGCTTCCTGGCCCTGTTCCTGATTTCAGGAGTAAATCTTTCAGTCTTTAACGTTGAGCATGATGTTTGCTGTGGCTTTTTGTACTACTCTTTTCCATATTGAGCAAATTTCCTTTTATTCCTGCTTTCTTGAGTGTTTTTCATGAAATAACCCTGGATTTTCATTGTAGATTTTTTGCATTAATTGATATGATTATGTGTTTTTACTTCACACCATTATTGTGGTTGAATACATTGCTTACTTTTCGTATGTTGAGCAACCTGAAATTTCTGATGTAGAGATACTTGCTTATGGCATTATCCATTTAACTTTCTGTTGGTTTCATGTTGCTATTATTGTGTGATAGATTTTTACGTTCCTATTTGTAAGTTGTACTGGGGTAGTTTTCTTGTTTTTTTCCTTTATTTTTAAAATCTTTTTTAAAATAGTGGTTTTATTTCATTTTACTTATTTATTTATTTTGGCCACGTCCCATGGCTTGTGGGATCTTAGTTCCCCAGTCAGGGATCGAACCCGAGCCCTTGGCAGTGAAAGCACAGAGTCCTAACCACTGGGCCACCAGAGTATTCCCCAGTTTTCTTTTTCGAGATGTAGTTGTATAATCTGATTAGACTTGGCTTGGTGTAAGTGGTTTGGAGGGTTAGCATTAGGGCTGGGGCTGGTGTGAGGGTTGGGGCTGTGTATGGTTCATGGTTGCTGTTATGGTTTAAGTTTTATGGTTAATGAGTTATTTATGGGTATGGTTAATGACTATATTTTATGGTTTGGTTATGGTTATGGTTTTGCTTATTGGTTAAGGTTTATGGTTTTGGTCTCAGGGTGTTAGGGTTCTGTGTTAGAGTGGGTGTTAGGGTATGGGTGAGAATTGGGGTACAGGTAGGATGCGGGTAGAGCATGGGTTAGGGTAAGGTACAGGTTTAGGGTACGGGTTAGGCTAAGGTTAGGTCAGGGCTTAGGGTCAGGATCAGAGTTTAGGGTTAGGGTCCATGTCAGGATTAGCGTCAAGGTTGAGCGAGGCCATTGTTTGCTGCTCCTCCAGTGCTGGATTCTCATTGATAGACGAATGAAATGTCTGCTCTGGTCACCCACTGTTTCAAATTGAGCTCAGCCTTAGTCAAGGGTTCTTAGGGCCTCAGAGGTCATGCAGGGTTTCCCTCCACCCTCCCTCCTGGGAAGGGTGATGCAGGCCCCACTCTGTCTGGGCAGCCCCAGGTCCAGCATGGCCCTGACATGCAGGATACTAAGTAGACGTGATGGAAGACTTGGTGCCTCAGTCTGCCAGCCCCCAGGTGCTGCCTTTTTTTTTTTCCCTTAATTAATTAATTAATTAATTTTGGGCTGTGTTGGGTCTGCATTGCTGCCCGGAGGCTTTCTCTAGTTGCGGCGAGTGGGGGCTTCTCATTGCGGTGGCTTCTCTTGTTGCAGAGCACAGGCTCTAAGCGCGTGGGCTTCAGCAGTTGGGGCTCGCGGGTTCTAGAGCGCAGGCTCAGTAGTTGTGGTGCACGGGCTTAGTTGCTCCACAGCATGTGGGATCTTCCCGGACCAGGGCTCAAACCCGTGTCCCCTGCATTGGCAGGTGGATTCTTAACCACTGCGCCACCAGGGAAGTCTGGTGTTGCGTTCGTGAGGGCCGGTGGGGCCCTCGTGGGACTGGGCGGATCCTTTGTTCCATCTGCACGGGTGTCCAAGCAGGTCTCAGAACAGCCCTTGGCCTCTGAGCGTCCAGGCAGGCACCCACGTTCCTCCAGCTCAGGTTAGCCTTGGCCCCTCCAGCCCCCGTGGCCAATTACTGAGCTGATTGTGTCTTTACTCTTTCAAATGAAATCACTCTCTCCAGGTTGGCGAGAAGTTTACTTGTGAACTTGGTTAGGGTTAGGGGTTAGGGGTTAAGGGTTAGGGGTTAGGGTCAGGGTTAGGGTTAGGGCTAGGGCTAGGGGTTAGGGTTAGGCTTAGGGTTGGGTTAGGGTTAGGGGTTAGGGTTAGGGTTTAGGTTTAGGGTTAGGGTTAGTGTTGGGTTAGGGTTAGGGTTAAGGTAGGGTTAGGGTTGGGTTAGGGTTAGGGTTTAGGGTTAGGGTGTCCAGCCTTACGTCCCATTCAGCTGTGAGTGTAGATGTGGTCAGTCCAGTTGCCTCACAGCCCGTGATTGAATTTTGTAAGAATTCCTCTCTCTCTCACTGTCTTTCTCTTTTTATAATTAATTTTTATAATGGGCTGGAGCTGATTTGCAATGTTGTGTTTCTTGGTGCTGTACATCCACTTGAGTCACTTACAGAGAGACATCAATAAATTCTTTTCTAGTTTCTAGTAGTCAGATATATGTTTTTTCTGTGAATAGAGTGTGCTGAGTCCAGTTCCTTGAACAATGAGTATGTCTTGGCGATTACATTATTGGCGTATGGAACGGTATCTGTGCCAATTTCAACCTCCTGGTTTATGCATCACCGCACCACACTTTTCCCCTTAAGCAGCCATAAGTGTGTTTTGTAAACGTGTGATGGTGTTCTGTTTGTAATTCAGTTCACGGTTGGCGATTTTTAGATTCCCTTTATAAGTGATACGATAAGTTTCTCTTGCTGTCTAACTGATTTCACTCTCAATGACCATACATAAGTCCCCCTGAGTTGCTGCAACTGGCCTCATTTCATTGATTTCAGGGCTGAGTAATATTCCGTTGTGCTTAAGTACCAAATTTTCTTTCACCGTTTTTTCCTTCCAAGGACTATGAAGTTGTACCCAAGTCGAGGCTGTTGTAAACATAGCAGCAGTAAACGGGGTGCCTGCATCCTGTGGATTTTTGGTTTTGCCAACATATAGGCCCATGAGTGGAAGCGCCCTATGCTTTGTAGCTCTGTTTTTTAGATGCTTCAGGAAACACAGCACACTTCTCCAGAGTGGCCGTTGGCAATTTACATTCCCCCCTTCAGCGTAACAAGGCTCCCTTTTCTCCTCTCCTTGTCCTGCATATCTGGTTTTTACCCTTTGTGAGGATGGTCCTTTTTTCTGATTCACAGTGATACCTCTCTGTAGTGTTGATTTGCATTGCCCGCTTCTTTGGTTGGGCAAAAAGGGCGTATGCGTTTTTCCTGAATATATTCTGGAAGTTAAATTTGAGAGACAGCTTTCTTTTTTAATTGATGAATTAATTAATTTATTTTTGGCTGTGTTGGGTCTTCGTTTCTGTGCGAAGGCTTTCTCTAGTTGTGGCAAGCGGGGGCCACTCTTCATCGCGGTGCGCGGGCCTCTCACTATCGCGGCCTCTCTTGTTGCGGAGCACAGGCTCCAGACGCGCAGGGTCAGGAGTTGTGGCTCACGGGGCTAGTTGCTCCGCGGCATGTGGGAGCTTCCCAGACCAGGGCTCGAACCCGTGTCCCCTGCATTAGCAGGCAGATTCTCAACCACTGCGCCACCAGGGAAGCCCCTTGAATAGTTTTGTATTTAAAGTTTGTCTGTGGGGACTTCCCTGGTGACGCAGTGGTTAAGAGTCCGCCTGCCAATGCAGGGGACACGGGCTCGAGCCCTGGTCCGGGAAGCTCCCACATGCCGCAGAGCAACCAAGCCTGCGCGGCACAACTACTGAAGCCTGTGCGCCTAGAGCCCGTGCTCGCCCACAAGAGAAGCCACCGCAATGAGAAGCCCGTGCACCACAACGAAGAGTAGCCCCGCTCGACGCAACCAGAGCAAGCCCACATGCAGCAACGAAGACCCAATGCAGCCAAACATAAATTATAAACTAAAATAAAATTTGCCTCTGAATAACTTTGAGTGAATTTGGTATAAGTTGTAAAGTTTGCATCTACATTCACTTCATTCCAAATGGTTTCCAATTAATTGTTCCTTAACTACTTTTAGAAAACTTTTGGGATAGAGACTCCGTTTTCGTTTGAATTTCCAGTTTAATGGATTCAGCAGTCCTGTCAGTAGGGCACGCTGCCTCCAGTGACCTGTGAGGGAGGCACGGCCTGCACTTCCTGCACTGACCACAGGGTGGCGCCGAGTTCGCCTCTCTGACCCACAGCGCATGCTCATTCCATGGAACTCCATTGTGAGGGCAGCTGAGAGGAGTTGAGCCGCCTCAGGCGCGGGGGCGGGGGCGGGGGCGGGGGCCTTCGGGTAGGACGCCCGGCTCAGCTTCTCTGCTGAGAGGAGCTCGGTCTCCATCTCCTCAGGACTCGCTGGGGTTTCGGCTTCAGGACAAAGTGGGGCTGCCTCCACGCTGACTAGGGAACTAGGGTTCCTGAGGACCCAGGTGATGCCTGAGGAAAAGGTGAAGAGACGGTGAGGAAAAGTGGGGAGAAGCTTCCTGTGGGCGACTGACCGTTGAGGGGGTCCGTCTTCGTGTGAGCGAGGGAGGGCTTGGCGTGGAAAGCTGGGTTTTTGGTCAGGTTTGTGTGCAGGGTAGCCAGCGTGAGTTATGGGGCGTCCAGTTTTCCCAGCACCATTTATCGTGGGGCGTGTCGTGCTCCTTGGTGTGTCCTTGGTCCCTGTGTCATAAATTCACCGACCCCGTCCGTGTGGGTTGAATTCTGGTCTCTCTGTCCTGTTCCTCTGGTCCCTGTGCCCGTTTAGAGCCAGTTCCACACTGTTTTGGTGACTGTAGCTTCTCAGCAGAGTGTGACGTCAGGGAGGGAGATGCCTCCAGCCCGTTCTCTTTTTTCAGGGTTTCTTTGGCTATTTGGGGTCCTGTGTGGTTCCCCACAGATATTAGGAGGATTTGCTCTATTTTGGGGGAAAATACCATGGAATTTTGGGAGGGATTGCATTCACTGTGTCCACTGCTTTGGGTAGCATGGATATTTTAACAATATTAATTGTTCCATTCCATGAGAACAGGATATCTTTCCATTTCTTGGTGTGTTTTGCAATGTCTTCATCAATGTCTTCAAGTTTTCAGTGTGCAGGTCTTTCACCTCCTTGGTTGACTTTATTCCCAGGTATTTTGTTCTTTTTGAATGCAGTTGTAAATAGGGTTGCTTTCTTTCTCTTTCTGATGGTTCATTATTAGTGTTTAGAAAGGCAACTGATCTCTGTGTATTGATTTTGCAACTTTACTGAATTGATTTATTAGTTCTAATAGTTTTTTTGTGGAATGAAGTGGAAAATTGGAATTCAAAAATCCCACTGTTTCTACCATATCCAGGTCGTCCACAACACGGAGGACAGCGGCTCCTAATATAACCTTCCCACAGTGCCTCTAAATGACATGTGGACTTTGGGTGAACTGGATCTGGGTAAGGCTTGGCTTCTATATGGAAGTTTGATGTTTTCTCTGCTTTTCTGGCATGCTGTTGACATACATGATGTTTTGAAAAGTAATTGACTTTCCAGTAATTTCAAACATACAACTTTACATACATAAAAACAAGTCTCGTCCCTTGATTAAATATACTCCTAAATATTGATGTTGACATTCTTAAAAATGGAATTGTTCTCATAAATTCTTTTTCATATTATTTTTTGCCAGCGTATGCATATAAGATAGATTTTCATGAATTGATATTTTGTTCTATAACTTTGCTTATTAATGAGTTGATTAGCTCAAATAATTTCTTTGCTGATTATAGGTAGTCTTATATATAAGATGATGTGACCTATGTTCTGTGAAGAGACACGGTTTTAATTTTTCCATTCACCCATGGATGCCTTTTCTTTCTTTCCTCAAGATTCTGGGTAGAACTTCCAGTACACTATTGAGTAACGGTGATGAAGGCCAGCTTCCTGGCCCTGTTCCTGATTTCAGGAGTAAATCTTTCAGTCTTTAACGTTGAGCATGATGTTTGCTGTGGCTTTTTGTACTACTCTTTTCCATATTGAGCAAATTTCCTTTTATTCCTGCTTTCTTGAGTGTTTTTCATGAAATAACCCTGGATTTTCATTGTAGATTTTTTGCATTAATTGATATGATTATGTGTTTTTATTTCACACCATTATTGTGGTTGAATACATTGCTTACTTTTCATATGTTGAGCAACCTGAAATTTCTGATGTAGAGATACTTGCTTATGGCATTATCCATTTAAAGTTCTGTTGGTTTCATGTTGCTATTATTGTGTGATAGATTTTTACGTTCCTATTTGTAAGTTGTACTGGGGTAGTTTTCTTGTTTTTTTCCTTTATTTTTAAAATCTTTTTTAAAATAGTGGTTTTATTTCATTTTACTTATTTATTTATTTTGGCCACGTCCCATGGCTTGTGGGATCTTAGTTCCCCAGTCAGGGATCGAACCCGAGCCCTTGGCAGTGAAAGCACAGAGTCCTAACCACTGGGCCACCAGAGTATTCCCCAGTTTTCTTTTTCGAGATGTAGTTGTATAATCTGATTAGACTTGGCTTGGTGTAAGTGGTTTGGAGGGTTAGCATTAGGGCTGGGGCTGGTGTGAGGGTTGGGGCTGTGTATGGTTCATGGTTGCTGTTATGGTTTAAGTTTTATGGTTAATGAGTTATTTATGGGTATGGTTAATGACTATATTTTATGGTTTGGTTATGGTTATGGTTTTGCTTATTGGTTAAGGTTTATGGTTTTGGTCTCAGGGTGTTAGGGTTCTGTGTTAGAGTGGGTGTTAGGGTATGGGTGAGAATTGGGGTACAGGTAGGATGCGGGTAGAGCATGGGTTAGGGTAAGGTACAGGTTTAGGGTACGGGTTAGGCTAAGGTTAGGTCAGGGCTTAGGGTCAGGATCAGAGTTTAGGGTTAGGGTCCATGTCAGGATTAGCGTCAAGGTTGAGCGAGGCCATTGTTTGCTGCTCCTCCAGTGCTGGATTCTCATTGATAGACGAATGAAATGTCTGCTCTGGTCACCCACTGTTTCAAATTGAGCTCAGCCTTAGTCAAGGGTTCTTAGGGCCTCAGAGGTCATGCAGGGTTTCCCTCCACCCTCCCTCCTGGGAAGGGTGATGCAGGCCCCACTCTGTCTGGGCAGCCCCAGGTCCAGCATGGCCCTGACATGCAGGATACTAAGTAGACGTGATGGAAGACTTGGTGCCTCAGTCTGCCAGCCCCCAGGTGCTGCCTTTTTTTTTTTCCCTTAATTAATTAATTAATTAATTTTGGGCTGTGTTGGGTCTGCATTGCTGCCCGGAGGCTTTCTCTAGTTGCGGCGAGTGGGGGCTTCTCATTGCGGTGGCTTCTCTTGTTGCAGAGCACAGGCTCTAAGCGCGTGGGCTTCAGCAGTTGGGGCTCGCGGGTTCTAGAGCGCAGGCTCAGTAGTTGTGGTGCACGGGCTTAGTTGCTCCACAGCATGTGGGATCTTCCCGGACCAGGGCTCAAACCCGTGTCCCCTGCATTGGCAGGTGGATTCTTAACCACTGCGCCACCAGGGAAGTCTGGTGTTGCGTTCGTGAGGGCCGGTGGGGCCCTCGTGGGACTGGGCGGATCCTTTGTTCCATCTGCACGGGTGTCCAAGCAGGTCTCAGAACAGCCCTTGGCCTCTGAGCGTCCAGGCAGGCACCCACGTTCCTCCAGCTCAGGTTAGCCTTGGCCCCTCCAGCCCCCGTGGCCAATTACTGAGCTGATTGTGTCTTTACTCTTTCAAATGAAATCACTCTCTCCAGGTTGGCGAGAAGTTTACTTGTGAACTTGGTTAGGGTTAGGGGTTAGGGGTTAAGGGTTAGGGGTTAGGGTCAGGGTTAGGGTTAGGGCTAGGGCTAGGGGTTAGGGTTAGGCTTAGGGTTGGGTTAGGGTTAGGGGTTAGGGTTAGGGTTTAGGTTTAGGGTTAGGGTTAGTGTTGGGTTAGGGTTAGGGTTAAGGTAGGGTTAGGGTTGGGTTAGGGTTAGGGTTTAGGGTTAGGGTGTCCAGCCTTACGTCCCATTCAGCTGTGAGTGTAGATGTGGTCAGTCCAGTTGCCTCACAGCCCCTGATTGAATTTTGTAAGAATTCCTCTCTCTCTCACTGTCTTTCTCTTTTTATAATTAATTTTTATAATGGGCTGGAGCTGATTTGCAATGTTGTGTTTCTTGGTGCTGTACATCCACTTGAGTCACTTACAGAGAGACATCAATAAATTCTTTTCTAGTTTCTAGTAGTCAGATATATGTTTTTTCTGTGAATAGAGTGTGCTGAGTCCAGTTCCTTGAACAATGAGTATGTCTTGGCGATTCCATTATTGGCGTATGGAACGGTATCTGTGCCAATTTCAACCTCCTGGTTTATGCATCACCGCACCACACTTTTCCCCTTAAGCAGCCATAAGTGTGTTTTGTAAACGTGTGATGGTGTTCTGTTTGTAATTCAGTTCACGGTTGGCGATTTTTAGATTCCCTTTATAAGTGATACGATAAGTTTCTCTTGCTGTCTAACTGATTTCACTCTCAATGACCATACATAAGTCCCCCTGAGTTGCTGCAACTGGCCTCATTTCATTGATTTCAGGGCTGAGTAATATTCCGTTGTGCTTAAGTACCAAATTTTCTTTCACCGTTTTTTCCTTCCAAGGACTATGAAGTTGTACCCAAGTCGAGGCTGTTGTAAACATAGCAGCAGTAAACGGGGTGCCTGCATCCTGTGGATTTTTGGTTTTGCCAACATATAGGCCCATGAGTGGAAGCGCCCTATGCTTTGTAGCTCTGTTTTTTAGATGCTTCAGGAAACACAGCACACTTCTCCAGAGTGGCCGTTGGCAATTTACATTCCCCCCTTCAGCGTAACAAGGCTCCCTTTTCTCCTCTCCTTGTCCTGCATATCTGGTTTTTACCCTTTGTGAGGATGGTCCTTTTTTCTGATTCACAGTGATACCTCTCTGTAGTGTTGATTTGCATTGCCCGCTTCTTTGGTTGGGCAAAAAGGGCGTATGCGTTTTTCCTGAATATATTCTGGAAGTTAAATTTGAGAGACAGCTTTCTTTTTTAATTGATGAATTAATTAATTTATTTTTGGCTGTGTTGGGTCTTCGTTTCTGTGCGAAGGCTTTCTCTAGTTGTGGCAAGCGGGGGCCACTCTTCATCGCGGTGCGCGGGCCTCTCACTATCGCGGCCTCTCTTGTTGCGGAGCCCAGGCTCCAGACGCGCAGGCTCAGGAGTTGTGGCTCACGGGGCTAGTTGCTCCGCGGCATGTGGGAGCTTCCCGGACCAGGGCTCGAACCCGTGTCCCCTGCATTAGCAGGCAGATTCTCAACCACTGCGCCACCAGGGAAGCCCCTTGAATAGTTTTGTATTTAAAGTTTGTCTGTGGGGACTTCCCTGGTGACGCAGTGGTTAAGAGTCCGCCTGCCAATGCAGGGGACACGGGCTCGAGCCCTGGTCCGGGAAGCTCCCACATGCCGCAGAGCAACCAAGCCTGCGCGGCACAACTACTGAAGCCTGTGCGCCTAGAGCCCGTGCTCGCCCACAAGAGAAGCCACCGCAGTGAGAAGCCCGTGCACCACAACGAAGAGTAGCCCCGCTCGACGCAACCAGAGCAAGCCCACATGCAGCAACGAAGACCCAATGCAGCCAAACATAAATTATAAACTAAAATAAAATTTGCCTCTGAATAACTTTGAGTGAATTTGGTATAAGTTGTAAAGTTTGCATCTACATTCACTTCATTCCAAATGGTTTCCAAGTAATTGTTCCTTAACTACTTTTAGAAAACTTTTGGGATAGAGACTCCGTTTTCGTTTGAATTTCCAGTTTAATGGATTCAGCAGTCCTGTCAGTAGGGCACGCTGCCTCCAGTGACCTGTGAGGGAGGCACGGCCTGCACTTCCTGCACTGACCACAGGGTGGCGCCGAGTTCGCCTCTCTGACCCACAGCGCATGCTCATTCCATGGAACTCCATTGTGAGGGCAGCTGAGAGGAGTTGAGCCGCCTCAGGCGCGGGGGCGGGGGCGGGGGCCTTCGGGTAGGACGCCCGGCTCAGCTTCTCTGCTGAGAGGAGCTCGGTCTCCATCTCCTCAGGACTCGCTGGGGTTTCGGCTTCAGGACAAAGTGGGGCTGCCTCCACGCTGACTAGGGAACTAGGGTTCCTGAGGACCCAGGTGATGCCTGAGGAAAAGGTGAAGAGACGGTGAGGAAAAGTGGGGAGAAGCTTCCTGTGGGCGACTGACCGTTGAGGGGGTCCGTCTTCGTGTGAGCGAGGGAGGGCTTGGCGTGGAAAGCTGGGTGTTTGGTCAGGTTTGTGTGCAGGGTAGCCAGCGTGAGTTATGGGGCGTCCAGTTTTCCCAGCACCATTTATCGTGGGGCGTGTCGTGCTCCTTGGTGTGTCCTTGGTCCCTGTGTCATAAATTCACCGACCCCGTCCGTGTGGGTTGAATTCTGGTCTCTCTGGCCTGTTCCTCTGGTCCCTGTGCCCGTTTAGAGCCAGTTCCACACTGTTTTGGTGACTGTAGCTTCTCAGCAGAGTGTGACGTCAGGGAGGGAGATGCCTCCAGCCCGTTCTCTTTTTTCAGGGTTTCTTTGGCTATTTGGGGTCCTGTGTGGTTCCCCACAGATATTAGGAGGATTTGCTCTATTTTGGGGGAAAATACCATGGAATTTTGGGAGGGATTGCATTCACTGTGTCCACTGCTTCGGGTAGCATGGATATTTTAACAATATTAATTGTTCCATTCCATGAGAACAGGATATCTTTCCATTTCTTGGTGTGTTTTGCAATGTCTTCATCAATGTCTTCAAGTTTTCAGTGTGCAGGTCTTTCACCTCCTTGGTTGACTTTATTCCCAGGTATTTTGTTCTTTTTGAATGCAGTTGTAAATAGGGTTGCTTTCTTTCTCTTTCTGATGGTTCATTATTAGTGTTTAGAAAGGCAACTGATCTCTGTGTATTGATTTTGCAACTTTACTGAATTGATTTATTAGTTCTAATAGTTTTTTTGTGGAATGAAGTGGAAAATTGGAATTCAAAAATCCCACTGTTTCTACCATATCCAGGTCGTCCACAACACGGAGGACAGCGGCTCCTAATATAACCTTCCCACAGTGCCTCTAAATGACATGTGGACTTTGGGTGAACTGGATCTGGGTAAGGCTTGGCTTCTATATGGAAGTTTGATGTTTTCTCTGCTTTTCTGGCATGCTGTTGACATACATGATGTTTTGAAAAGTAATTGACTTTCCAGTAATTTCAAACATACAACTTTACATACATAAAAACAAGTCTCGTCCCTTGATTAAATATACTCCTAAATATTGATGTTGACATTCTTAAAAATGGAATTGTTCTCATAAATTCTTTTTCAGATTATTTTTTGCCAGCGTATGCATATAAGATAGATTTTCATGAATTGATATTTTGTTCTATAACTTTGCTTATTAATGAGTTGATTAGCTCAAATAATTTCTTTGCTGATTATAGGTAGTCTTATATATAAGATGATGTGACCTATGTTCTGTGAAGAGACACGGTTTTAATTTTTCCATTCACCCATGGATGCCTTTTCTTTCTTTCCTCAAGATTCTGGGTAGAACTTCCAGTACACTATTGAGTAACGGTGATGAAGGCCAGCTTCCTGGCCCTGTTCCTGATTTCAGGAGTAAATCTTTCAGTCTTTAACGTTGAGCATGATGTTTGCTGTGGCTTTTTGTACTACTCTTTTCCATATTGAGCAAATTTCCTTTTATTCCTGCTTTCTTGAGTGTTTTTCATGAAATAACCCTGGATTTTCATTGTAGATTTTTTGCATTAATTGATATGATTATGTGTTTTTACTTCACACCATTATTGTGGTTGAATACATTGCTTACTTTTCGTATGTTGAGCAACCTGAAATTTCTGATGTAGAGATACTTGCTTATGGCATTATCCATTTAAAGTTCTGTTGGTTTCATGTTGCTATTATTGTGTGATAGATTTTTACGTTCCTATTTGTAAGTTGTACTGGGGTAGTTTTCTTGTTTTTTTCCTTTATTTTTAAAATCTTTTTTAAAATAGTGGTTTTATTTCATTTTACTTATTTATTTATTTTGGCCACGTCCCATGGCTTGTGGGATCTTAGTTCCCCAGTCAGGGATCGAACCCGAGCCCTTGGCAGTGAAAGCACAGAGTCCTAACCACTGGGCCACCAGAGTATTCCCCAGTTTTCTTTTTCGAGATGTAGTTGTATAATCTGATTAGACTTGGCTTGGTGTAAGTGGTTTGGAGGGTTAGCATTAGGGCTGGGGCTGGTGTGAGGGTTGGGGCTGTGTATGGTTCATGGTTGCTGTTATGGTTTAAGTTTTATGGTTAATGAGTTATTTATGGGTATGGTTAATGACTATATTTTATGGTTTGGTTATGGTTATGGTTTTGCTTATTGGTTAAGGTTTATGGTTTTGGTCTCAGGGTGTTAGGGTTCTGTGTTAGAGTGGGTGTTAGGGTATGGGTGAGAATTGGGGTACAGGTAGGATGCGGGTAGAGCATGGGTTAGGGTAAGGTACAGGTTTAGGGTACGGGTTAGGCTAAGGTTAGGTCAGGGCTTAGGGTCAGGATCAGAGTTTAGGGTTAGGGTCCATGTCAGGATTAGCGTCAAGGTTGAGCGAGGCCATTGTTTGCTGCTCCTCCAGTGCTGGATTCTCATTGATAGACGAATGAAATGTCTGCTCTGGTCACCCACTGTTTCCAATTGAGCTCAGCCTTAGTCAAGGGTTCTTAGGGCCTCAGAGGTCATGCAGGGTTTCCCTCCACCCTCCCTCCTGGGAAGGGTGATGCAGGCCCCACTCTGTCTGGGCAGCCCCAGGTCCAGCATGGCCCTGACATGCAGGATACTAAGTAGACGTGATGGAAGACTTGGTGCCTCAGTCTGCCAGCCCCCAGGTGCTGCCTTTTTTTTTCCCTTAATTAATTAATTAATTAATTAATTTTGGGCTGTGTTGGGTCTGCATTGCTGCCCGGAGGCTTTCTCTAGTTGCGGCGAGTGGGGGCTTCTCATTGCGGTGGCTTCTCTTGTTGCAGAGCACAGGCTCTAAGCGCGTGGGCTTCAGCAGTTTGGGGCTCGCGGGTTCTAGAGCGCAGGCTCAGTAGTTGTGGTGCACGGGCTTAGTTGCTCCACAGCATGTGGGATCTTCCCGGATCAGGGCTCAAACCCGTGTCCCCTGCATGGGCAGGTGGATTCTTAACCACTGCGCCACCAGGGAAGTCTGGTGTTGCGTTCGTGAGGGCCGGTGGGGCCCTCGTGGGACTGGGCGGATCCTTTGTTCCATCTGCACGGGTGTCCAAGCAGGTCTCAGAACAGCCCTTGGCCTCTGAGCGTCCAGGCAGGCACCCACGTTCCTCCAGCTCAGGTTAGCCTTGGCCCCTCCAGCCCCCGTGGCCAATTACTGAGCTGATTGTGTCTTTACTCTTTCAAATGAAATCACTCTCTCCAGGTGGGCGAGAAGTTTACTTGTGAACTTGGTTAGGGTTAGGGGTTAGGGGTTAAGGGTTAGGGGTTAGGGTCAGGGTTAGGGCTAGGGCTAGGGCTAGGGGTTAGGGTTAGGCTTAGGGTTGGGTTAGGGTTAGGGGTTAGGGTTAGGGTTTAGGTTTAGGGTTAGGGTTAGTGTTGGGTTAGGGTTAGGGTTAAGGTAGGGTTAGGGTTGGGTTAGGGTTAGGGTTTAGGGTTAGGGTGTCCAGCCTTACGTCCCATTCAGCTGTGAGTGTAGATGTGGTCAGTCCAGTTGCCTCACAGCCCCTGATTGAATTTTGTAAGAATTCCTCTCTCTCTCACTGTCTTTCTCTTTTTATAATTAATTTTTATAATGGGCTGGAGCTGATTTGCAATGTTGTGTTTCTTGGTGCTGTACATCCACTTGAGTCACTTACAGAGAGACATCAATAAATTCTTTTCTAGTTTCTAGTAGTCAGATATATGTTTTTTCTGTGAATAGAGTGTGCTGAGTCCAGTTCCTTGAACAATGAGTATGTCTTGGCGATTACATTATTGGCGTATGGAACGGTATCTGTGCCAATTTCAACCTCCTGGTTTATGCATCACCGCACCACACTTTTCCCCTTAAGCAGCCATAAGTGTGTTTTGTAAACGTGTGATGGTGTTCTGTTTGTAATTCAGTTCACGGTTGGCGATTTTTAGATTCCCTTTATAAGTGATACGATAAGTTTCTCTTGCTGTCTAACTGATTTCACTCTCAATGACCATACATAAGTCTCCCTGAGTTGCTGCAACTGGCCTCATTTCATTGATTTCAGGGCTGAGTAATATTCCGTTGTGCTTAAGTACCAAATTTTCTTTCACCGTTTTTTCCTTCCAAGGACTATGAAGTTGTACCCAAGTCGAGGCTGTTGTAAACATAGCAGCAGTAAACGGGGTGCCTGCATCCTGTGGATTTTTGGTTTTGCCAACATATAGGCCCATGAGTGGAAGCGCCCTATGCTTTGTAGCTCTGTTTTTTAGATGCTTCAGGAAACACAGCACACTTCTCCAGAGTGGCCGTTGGCAATTTACATTCCCCCCTTCAGCGTAACGAGGCTCCCTTTTCTCCTCTCCTTGTCCTGCATATCTGGTTTTTACCCTTTGTGAGGATGGTCCTTTTTTCTGATTCACAGTGATACCTCTCTGTAGTGTTGATTTGCATTGCCCGCTTCTTTGGTTGGGCAAAAAGGGCGTATGCGTTTTTCCTGAATATATTCTGGAAGTTAAATTTGAGAGACAGCTTTCTTTTTTAATTGATGAATTAATTAATTTATGTTTGGCTGTGTTGGGTCTTCGTTTCTGTGCGAAGGCTTTCTCTAGTTGTGGCAAGCGGGGGCCACTCTTCATCGCGGTGCGCGGGCCTCTCACTATCGCGGCCTCTCTTGTTGCGGAGCCCAGGCTCCAGACGCGCAGGCTCAGGAGTTGTGGCTCACGGGGCTAGTTGCTCCGCGGCATGTGGGAGCTTCCCGGACCAGGGCTCGAACCCGTGTCCCCTGCATTAGCAGGCAGATTCTCAACCACTGCGCCACCAGGGAAGCCCCTTGAATAGTTTTGTATTTAAAGTTTGTCTGTGGGGACTTCCCTGGTGACGCAGTGGTTAAGAGTCCGCCTGCCAATGCAGGGGACACGGGCTCGAGCCCTGGTCCGGGAAGCTCCCACATGCCGCAGAGCAACCAAGCCTGCGCGGCACAACTACTGAAGCCTGTGCGCCTAGAGCCCGTGCTCGCCCACAAGAGAAGCCACCGCAGTGAGAAGCCCGTGCACCACAACGAAGAGTAGCCCCGCTCGACGCAACCAGAGCAAGCCCACATGCAGCAACGAAGACCCAACGCAGCCAAACATAAATTATAAACTAAAATAAAATTTGCCTCTGAATAACTTTGAGTGAATTTGGTATAAGTTGTAAAGTTTGCATCTACATTCACTTCATTCCAAATGGTTTCCAAGTAATTGTTCCTTAACTACTTTTAGAAAACTTTTGGGATAGAGACTCCGTTTTCGTTTGAATTTCCAGTTTAATGGATTCAGCAGTCCTGTCAGTAGGGCACGCTGCCTCCAGTGACCTGTGAGGGAGGCGCGGCCTGCACTTCCTGCACTGACCACAGGGTGGCGCCGAGTTCGCCTCTCTGACCCACAGCGCATGCTCATTCCATGGAACTCCATTGTGAGGGCAGCTGAGAGGAGTTGAGCCTCCTCAGGCGCGGGGGCGGGGGCGGGGGCCTTCGGGTAGGACGCCCGGCTCAGCTTCTCTGCTGAGAGGAGCTCGGTCTCCATCTCCTCAGGACTCGCTGGGGTTTCGGCTTCAGGACAAAGTGGGGCTGCCTCCACGCTGACTAGGGAACTAGGGTTCCTGAGGACCCAGGTGATGCCTGAGGAAAAGGTGAAGAGACGGTGAGGAAAAGTGGGGAGAAGCTTCCTGTGGGCGACTGACCGTTGAGGGGGTCCGTCTTCGTGTGAGCGAGGGAGGGCTTGGCGTGGAAAGCTGGGTGTTTGGTCAGGTTTGTGTGCAGGGTAGCCAGCGTGAGTTATGGGGCGTCCAGTTTTCCCAGCACCATTTATCGTGGGGCGTGTCGTGCTCCTTGGTGTGTCCTTGGTCCCTGTGTCATAAATTCACCGACCCCGTCCGTGTGGGTTGAATTCTGGTCTCTCTGTCCTGTTCCTCTGGTCCCTGTGCCCGTTTAGAGCCAGTTCCACACTGTTTTGGTGACTGTAGCTTCTCAGCAGAGTGTGACGTCAGGGAGGGAGATGCCTCCAGCCCGTTCTCTTTTTTCAGGGTTTCTTTGGCTATTTGGGGTCCTGTGTGGTTCCCCACAGATATTAGGAGGATTTGCTCTATTTTGGGGGAAAATACCATGGAATTTTGGGAGGGATTGCATTCACTGTGTCCACTGCTTTGGGTAGCATGGATATTTTAACAATATTAATTGTTCCATTCCATGAGAACAGGATATCTTTCCATTTCTTGGTGTGTTTTGCAATGTCTTCATCAATGTCTTCAAGTTTTCAGTGTGCAGGTCTTTCACCTCCTTGGTTGACTTTATTCCCAGGTATTTTGTTCTTTTTGAATGCAGTTGTAAATAGGGTTGCTTTCTTTCTCTTTCTGATGGTTCATTATTAGTGTTTAGAAAGGCAACTGATCTCTGTGTATTGATTTTGCAACTTTACTGAATTGATTTATTAGTTCTAATAGTTTTTTTGTGGACTGAAGTGGAAAATTGGAATTCAAAAATCCCACTGTTTCTACCATATCCAGGTCGTCCACAACACGGAGGACAGCGGCTCCTAATATAACCTTCCCACAGTGCCTCTAAATGACATGTGGACTTTGGGTGAACTGGATCTGGGTAAGGCTTGGCTTCTATATGGAAGTTTGATGTTTTCTCTGCTTTTCTGGCATGCTGTTGACATACATGATGTTTTGAAAAGTAATTGACTTTCCAGTAATTTCAAACATACAACTTTACATACATAAAAACAAGTCTCGTCCCTTGATTAAATATACTCCTAAATATTGATGTTGACATTCTTAAAAATGGAATTGTTCTCATAAATTCTTTTTCAGATTATTTTTTGCCAGCGTATGCATATAAGATAGATTTTCATGAATTGATATTTTGTTCTATAACTTTGCTTATTAATGAGTTGATTAGCTCAAATAATTTCTTTGCTGATTATAGGTAGTCTTATATATAAGATGATGTGACCTATGTTCTGTGAAGAGACACGGTTTTAATTTTTCCATTCACCCATGGATGCCTTTTCTTTCTTTCCTCAAGATTCTGGGTAGAACTTCCAGTACACTATTGAGTAACGGTGATGAAGGCCAGCTTCCTGGCCCTGTTCCTGATTTCAGGAGTAAATCTTTCAGTCTTTAACGTTGAGCATGATGTTTGCTGTGGCTTTTTGTACTACTCTTTTCCATATTGAGCAAATTTCCTTTTATTCCTGCTTTCTTGAGTGTTTTTCATGAAATAACCCTGGATTTTCATTGTAGATTTTTTGCATTAATTGATATGATTATGTGTTTTTACTTCACACCATTATTGTGGTTGAATACATTGCTTACTTTTCGTATGTTGAGCAACCTGAAATTTCTGATGTAGAGATACTTGCTTATGGCATTATCCATTTAAAGTTCTGTTGGTTTCATGTTGCTATTATTGTGTGATAGATTTTTACGTTCCTATTTGTAAGTTGTACTGGGGTAGTTTTCTTGTTTTTTTCCTTTATTTTTAAAATCTTTTTTAAAATAGTGGTTTTATTTCATTTTACTTATTTATTTATTTTGGCCACGTCCCATGGCTTGTGGGATCTTAGTTCCCCAGTCAGGGATCGAACCCGAGCCCTTGGCAGTGAAAGCACAGAGTCCTAACCACTGGGCCACCAGAGTATTCCCCAGTTTTCTTTTTCGAGATGTAGTTGTATAATCTGATTAGACTTGGCTTGGTGTAAGTGGTTTGGAGGGTTAGCATTAGGGCTGGGGCTGGTGTGAGGGTTGGGGCTGTGTATGGTTCATGGTTGCTGTTATGGTTTAAGTTTTATGGTTAATGAGTTATTTATGGGTATGGTTAATGACTATATTTTATGGTTTGGTTATGGTTATGGTTTTGCTTATTGGTTAAGGTTTATGGTTTTGGTCTCAGGGTGTTAGGGTTCTGTGTTAGAGTGGGTGTTAGGGTATGGGTGAGAATTGGGGTACAGGTAGGATGCGGGTAGAGCATGGGTTAGGGTAAGGTACAGGTTTAGGGTACGGGTTAGGCTAAGGTTAGGTCAGGGCTTAGGGTCAGGATCAGAGTTTAGGGTTAGGGTCCATGTCAGGATTAGCGTCAAGGTTGAGCGAGGCCATTGTTTGCTGCTCCTCCAGTGCTGGATTCTCATTGATAGACGAATGAAATGTCTGCTCTGGTCACCCACTGTTTCAAATTGAGCTCAGCCTTAGTCAAGGGTTCTTAGGGCCTCAGAGGTCATGCAGGGTTTCCCTCCACCCTCCCTCCTGGGAAGGGTGATGCAGGCCCCACTCTGTCTGGGCAGCCCCAGGTCCAGCATGGCCCTGACATGCAGGATACTAAGTAGACGTGGTGGAAGACTTGGTGCCTCAGTCTGCCAGCCCCCAGGTGCTGCCTTTTTTTTTTCCCTTAATTAATTAATTAATTAATTTTGGGCTGTGTTGGGTCTGCATTGCTGCCCGGAGGCTTTCTCTAGTTGCGGCGAGTGGGGGCTTCTCATTGCGGTGGCTTCTCTTGTTGCAGAGCACAGGCTCTAAGCGCGTGGGCTTCAGCAGTTGGGGCTCGCGGGTTCTAGAGCGCAGGCTCAGTAGTTGTGGTGCACGGGCTTAGTTGCTCCACAGCATGTGGGATCTTCCCGGACCAGGGCTCAAACCCGTGTCCCCTGCATTGGCAGGTGGATTCTTAACCACTGCGCCACCAGGGAAGTCTGGTGTTGCGTTCGTGAGGGCCGGTGGGGCCCTCGTGGGACTGGGCGGATCCTTTGTTCCATCTGCACGGGTGTCCAAGCAGGTCTCAGAACAGCCCTTGGCCTCTGAGCGTCCAGGCAGGCACCCACGTTCCTCCAGCTCAGGTTAGCCTTGGCCCCTCCAGCCCCCGTGGCCAATTACTGAGCTGATTGTGTCTTTACTCTTTCAAATGAAATCACTCTCTCCAGGTGGGCGAGAAGTTTACTTGTGAACTTGGTTAGGGTTAGGGGTTAGGGGTTAAGGGTTAGGGGTTAGGGTCAGGGTTAGGGTTAGGGCTAGGGCTAGGGGTTAGGGTTAGGCTTAGGGTTGGGTTAGGGTTAGGGGTTAGGGTTAGGGTTTAGGTTTAGGGTTAGGGTTAGTGTTGGGTTAGGGTTAGGGTTAAGGTAGGGTAGGGTTGGGTTAGGGTTAGGGTTTAGGGTTAGGGTGTCCAGCCTTACGTCCCATTCAGCTGTGAGTGTAGATGTGGTCAGTCCAGTTGCCTCACAGCCCGTGATTGAATTTTGTAAGAATTCCTCTCTCTCTCACTGTCTTTCTCTTTTTATAATTAATTTTTATAATGGGCTGGAGCTGATTTGCAATGTTGTGTTTCTTGGTGCTGTACATCCACTTGAGTCACTTACAGAGAGACATCAATAAATTCTTTTCTAGTTTCTAGTAGTCAGATATATGTTTTTTCTGTGAATAGAG
The DNA here is from genome assembly GCF_965194805.1 of Balaenoptera borealis. Taxonomy (NCBI): domain Eukaryota; kingdom Metazoa; phylum Chordata; class Mammalia; order Artiodactyla; family Balaenopteridae; genus Balaenoptera; species Balaenoptera borealis. The sequence continues at coordinate 151,770 of NW_028122943.1, forward strand.
TGTGCTGAGTCCAGTTCCTTGAACAATGAGTATGTCTTGGCGATTACATTATTGGCGTATGGAACGGTATCTGTGCCAATTTCAACCTCCTGGTTTATGCATCACCGCACCACACTTTTCCCCTTAAGCAGCCATAAGTGTGTTTTGTAAACGTGTGATGGTGTTCTGTTTGTAATTCAGTTCACGGTTGGCGATTTTTAGATTCCCTTTATAAGTGATACGATAAGTTTCTCTTGCTGTCTAACTTATTTCACTCTCAATGACCATACATAAGTCCCCCTGAGTTGCTGCAACTGGCCTCATTTCATTGATTTCAGGGCTGAGTAATATTCCGTTGTGCTTAAGTACCAAATTTTCTTTCACCGTTTTTTCCTTCCAAGGACTATGAAGTTGTACCCAAGTCGAGGCTGTTGTAAACATAGCAGCAGTAAACGGGGTGCCTGCATCCTGTGGATTTTTGGTTTTGCCAACATATAGGCCCATGAGTGGAAGCGCCCTATGCTTTGTAGCTCTGTTTTTTAGATGCTTCAGGAAACACAGCACACTTCTCCAGAGTGGCCGTTGGCAATTTACATTCCCCCCTTCAGCGTAACGAGGCTCCCTTTTCTCCTCTCCTTGTCCTGCATATCTGGTTTTTACCCTTTGTGAGGATGGTCCTTTTTTCTGATTCACAGTGATACCTCTCTGTAGTGTTGATTTGCATTGCCCGCTTCTTTGGTTGGGCAAAAAGGGCGTATGCGTTTTTCCTGAATATATTCTGGAAGTTAAATTTGAGAGACAGCTTTCTTTTTTAATTGATGAATTAATTAATTTATTTTTGGCTGTGTTGGGTCTTCGTTTCTGTGCGAAGGCTTTCTCTAGTTGTGGCAAGCGGGGGCCACTCTTCATCGCGGTGCGCGGGCCTCTCACTATCGCGGCCTCTCTTGTTGCGGAGCCCAGGCTCCAGACGCGCAGGGTCAGGAGTTGTGGCTCACGGAGCTAGTTGCTCCGCGGCATGTGGGAGCTTCCCGGACCAGGGCTCGAACCCGTGTCCCCTGCATTAGCAGGCAGATTCTCAACCACTGCGCCACCAGGGAAGCCCCTTGAATAGTTTTGTATTTAAAGTTTGTCTGTGGGGACTTCCCTGGTGACGCAGTGGTTAAGAGTCCGCCTGCCAATGCAGGGGACACGGGCTCGAGCCCTGGTCCGGGAAGCTCCCACATGCCGCAGAGCAACCAAGCCTGCGCGGCACAACTACTGAAGCCTGTGCGCCTAGAGCCCGTGCTCGCCCACAAGAGAAGCCACCGCAGTGAGAAGCCCGTGCACCACAACGAAGAGTAGCCCCGCTCGACACAACCAGAGCAAGCCCACATGCAGCAACGAAGACCCAATGCAGCCAAACATAAATTATAAACTAAAATAAAATTTGCCTCTGAATAACTTTGAGTGAATTTGGTATAAGTTGTAAAGTTTGCATCTACATTCACTTCATTCCAAATGGTTTCCAAGTAATTGTTCCTTAACTACTTTTAGAAAACTTTTGGGATAGAGACTCCGTTTTCGTTTGAATTTCCAGTTTAATGGATTCAGCAGTCCTGTCAGTAGGGCACGCTGCCTCCAGTGACCTGTGAGGGAGGCACGGCCTGCACTTCCTGCACTGACCACAGGGTGGCGCCGAGTTTGCCTCTCTGACCCACAGCGCATGCTCATTCCATGGAACTCCATTGTGAGGGCAGCTGAGAGGAGTTGAGCCTCCTCAGGCGCGGGGGCGGGGGCGGGGGCGGGGGCCTTCGGGTAGGACGCCCGGCTCAGCTTCTCTGCTGAGAGGAGCTCGGTCTCCATCTCCTCAGGACTCGCTGGGGTTTCGGCTTCAGGACAAAGTGGGGCTGCCTCCACGCTGACTAGGGAACTAGGGTTCCTGAGGACCCAGGTGATGCCTGAGGAAAAGGTGAAGAGACGGTGAGGAAAAGTGGGGAGAAGCTTCCTGTGGGCGACTGACCGTTGAGGGGGTCCGTCTTCGTGTGAGCGAGGGAGGGCTTGGCGTGGAAAGCTGGGTGTTTGGTCAGGTTTGTGTGCAGGGTAGCCAGCGTGAGTTATGGGGCGTCCAGTTTTCCCAGCACCATTTATCGTGGGGCGTGTCGTGCTCTTTGGTGTGTCCTTGGTCCCTGTGTCATAAATTCACCGACCCCGTCCGTGTGGGTTGAATTCTGGTCTCTCTGTCCTGTTCCTCTGGTCCCTGTGCCCGTTTAGAGCCAGTTCCACACTGTTTTGGTGACTGTAGCTTCTCAGCAGAGTGTGACGTCAGGGAGGGAGATGCCTCCAGCCCGTTCTCTTTTTTCAGGGTTTCTTTGGCTATTTGGGGTCCTTTGTGGTTCCCCACAGATATTAGGAGGATTTGCTCTATTTTGGGGGAAAATACCATGGAATTTTGGGAGGGATTGCATTCACTGTGTCCACTGCTTTGGGTAGCATGGATATTTTAACAATATTAATTGTTCCATTCCATGAGAACAGGATATCTTTCCATTTCTTGGTGTGTTTTGCAATGTCTTCATCAATGTCTTCAAGTTTTCAGTGTGCAGGTCTTTCACCTCCTTGGTTGACTTTATTCCCAGGTATTTTGTTCTTTTTGAATGCAGTTGTAAATAGGGTTGCTTTCTTTCTCTTTCTGATGGTTCATTATTAGTGTTTAGAAAGGCAACTGATCTCTGTGTATTGATTTTGCAACTTTACTGAATTGATTTATTAGTTCTAATAGTTTTTTTGTGGACTGAAGTGGAAAATTGGAATTCAAAAATCCCACTGTTTCTACCATATCCAGGTCGTCCACAACACGGAGGACAGCGGCTCCTAATATAACCTTCCCACAGTGCCTCTAAATGACATGTGGACTTTGGGTGAACTGGATCTGGGTAAGGCTTGGCTTCTATATGGAAGTTTGATGTTTTCTCTGCTTTTCTGGCATGCTGTTGACATACATGATGTTTTGAAAAGTAATTGACTTTCCAGTAATTTCAAACATACAACTTTACATACATAAAAACAAGTCTCGTCCCTTGATTAAATATACTCCTAAATATTGATGTTGACATTCTTAAAAATGGAATTGTTCTCATAAATTCTTTTTCAGATTATTTTTTGCCAGCGTATGCATATAAGATAGATTTTCATGAATTGATATTTTGTTCTATAACTTTGCTTATTAATGAGTTGATTAGCTCAAATAATTTCTTTGCTGATTATAGGTAGTCTTATATATAAGATGATGTGACCTATGTTCTGTGAAGAGACACGGTTTTAATTTTTCCATTCACCCATGGATGCCTTTTCTTTCTTTCCTCAAGATTCTGGGTAGAACTTCCAGTACACTATTGAGTAACGGTGATGAAGGCCAGCTTCCTGGCCCTGTTCCTGATTTCAGGAGTAAATCTTTCAGTCTTTAACGTTGAGCATGATGTTTGCTGTGGCTTTTTGTACTACTCTTTTCCATATTGAGCAAATTTCCTTTTATTCCTGCTTTCTTGAGTGTTTTTCATGAAATAACCCTGGATTTTCATTGTAGATTTTTTGCATTAATTGATATGATTATGTGTTTTTACTTCACACCATTATTGTGGTTGAATACATTGCTTACTTTTCGTATGTTGAGCAACCTGAAATTTCTGATGTAGAGATACTTGCTTATGGCATTATCCATTTAAAGTTCTGTTGGTTTCATGTTGCTATTATTGTGTGATAGATTTTTACGTTCCTATTTGTAAGTTGTACTGGGGTAGTTTTCTTGTTTTTTTCCTTTATTTTTAAAATCTTTTTTAAAATAGTGGTTTTATTTCATTTTACTTATTTATTTATTTTGGCCACGTCCCATGGCTTGTGGGATCTTAGTTCCCCAGTCAGGGATCGAACCCGAGCCCTTGGCAGTGAAAGCACAGAGTCCTAACCACTGGGCCACCAGAGTATTCCCCAGTTTTCTTTTTCGAGATGTAGTTGTATAATCTGATTAGACTTGGCTTGGTGTAAGTGGTTTGGAGGGTTAGCATTAGGGCTGGGGCTGGTGTGAGGGTTGGGGCTGTGTATGGTTCATGGTTGCTGTTATGGTTTAAGTTTTATGGTTAATGAGTTATTTATGGGTATGGTTAATGACTATATTTTATGGTTTGGTTATGGTTATGGTTTTGCTTATTGGTTAAGGTTTATGGTTTTGGTCTCAGGGTGTTAGGGTTCTGTGTTAGAGTGGGTGTTAGGGTATGGGTGAGAATTGGGGTACAGGTAGGATGCGGGTAGAGCATGGGTTAGGGTAAGGTACAGGTTTAGGGTACGGGTTAGGCTAAGGTTAGGTCAGGGCTTAGGGTCAGGATCAGAGTTTAGGGTTAGGGTCCATGTCAGGATTAGCGTCAAGGTTGAGCGAGGCCATTGTTTGCTGCTCCTCCAGTGCTGGATTCTCATTGATAGACGAATGAAATGTCTGCTCTGGTCACCCACTGTTTCAAATTGAGCTCAGCCTTAGTCAAGGGTTCTTAGGGCCTCAGAGGTCATGCAGGGTTTCCCTCCACCCTCCCTCCTGGGAAGGGTGATGCAGGCCCCACTCTGTCTGGGCAGCCCCAGGTCCAGCATGGCCCTGACATGCAGGATACTAAGTAGACGTGGTGGAAGACTTGGTGCCTCAGTCTGCCAGCCCCCAGGTGCTGCCTTTTTTTTTCCCTTAATTAATTAATTAATTAATTAATTTTGGGCTGTGTTGGGTCTGCATTGCTGCCCGGAGGCTTTCTCTAGTTGCGGCGAGTGGGGGCTTCTCATTGCGGTGGCTTCTCTTGTTGCAGAGCACAGGCTCTAAGCGCGTGGGCTTCAGCAGTTTGGGGCTCGCGGGTTCTAGAGCGCAGGCTCAGTAGTTGTGGTGCACGGGCTTAGTTGCTCCACAGCATGTGGGATCTTCCCGGATCAGGGCTCAAACCCGTGTCCCCTGCATGGGCAGGTGGATTCTTAACCACTGCGCCACCAGGGAAGTCTGGTGTTGCGTTCGTGAGGGCCGGTGGGGCCCTCGTGGGACTGGGCGGATCCTTTGTTCCATCTGCACGGGTGTCCAAGCAGGTCTCAGAACAGCCCTTGGCCTCTGAGCGTCCAGGCAGGCACCCACGTTCCTCCAGCTCAGGTTAGCCTTGGCCCCTCTAGCCCCCGTGGCCAATTACTGAGCTGATTGTGTCTTTACTCTTTCAAATGAAATCACTCTCTCCAGGTGGGCGAGAAGTTTACTTGTGAACTTGGTTAGGGTTGGGGTTAGGGGTTAAGGGTTAGGGGTTAGGGTCAGGGTTAGGGTTAGGGCTAGGGCTAGGGGTTAGGGTTAGGCTTAGGGTTGGGTTAGGGTTAGGGGTTAGGGTTAGGGTTTAGGTTTAGGGTTAGGGTTAGTGTTGGGTTAGGGTTAGGGTTAAGGTAGGGTTAGGGTTGGGTTAGGGTTAGGGTTTAGGGTTAGGGTGTCCAGCCTTACGTCCCATTCAGCTGTGAGTGTAGATGTGGTCAGTCCAGTTGCCTCACAGCCCGTGATTGAATTTTGTAAGAATTCCTCTCTCTCTCACTGTCTTTCTCTTTTTATAATTAATTTTTATAATGGGCTGGAGCTGATTTGCAATGTTGTGTTTCTTGGTGCTGTACATCCACTTGAGTCACTTACAGAGAGACATCAATAAATTCTTTTCTAGTTTCTAGTAGTCAGATATATGTTTTTTCTGTGAATAGAGTGTGCTGAGTCCAGTTCCTTGAACAATGAGTATGTCTTGGCGATTACATTATTGGCGTATGGAACGGTATCTGTGCCAATTTCAACCTCCTGGTTTATGCATCACCGCACCACACTTTTCCCCTTAAGCAGCCATAAGTGTGTTTTGTAAACGTGTGATGGTGTTCTGTTTGTAATTCAGTTCACGGTTGGCGATTTTTAGATTCCCTTTATAAGTGATACGATAAGTTTCTCTTGCTGTCTAACTTATTTCACTCTCAATGACCATACATAAGTCCCCCTGAGTTGCTGCAACTGGCCTCATTTCATTGATTTCAGGGCTGAGTAATATTCCGTTGTGCTTAAGTACCAAATTTTCTTTCACCGTTTTTTCCTTCCAAGGACTATGAAGTTGTACCCAAGTCGAGGCTGTTGTAAACATAGCAGCAGTAAACGGGGTGCCTGCATCCTGTGGATTTTTGGTTTTGCCAACATATAGGCCCATGAGTGGAAGCGCCCTATGCTTTGTAGCTCTGTTTTTTAGATGCTTCAGGAAACACAGCACACTTCTCCAGAGTGGCCGTTGGCAATTTACATTCCCCCCTTCAGCGTAACAAGGCTCCCTTTTCTCCTCTCCTTGTCCTGCATATCTGGTTTTTACCCTTTGTGAGGATGGTCCTTTTTTCTGATTCACAGTGATACCTCTCTGTAGTGTTGATTTGCATTGCCCGCTTCTTTGGTTGGGCAAAAAGGGCGTATGCGTTTTTCCTGAATATATTCTGGAAGTTAAATTTGAGAGACAGCTTTCTTTTTTAATTGATGAATTAATTAATTTATTTTTGGCTGTGTTGGGTCTTCGTTTCTGTGCGAAGGCTTTCTCTAGTTGTGGCAAGCGGGGGCCACTCTTCATCGCGGTGCGCGGGCCTCTCACTATCGCGGCCTCTCTTGTTGCGGAGCCCAGGCTCCAGACGCGCAGGCTCAGGAGTTGTGGCTCACGGGGCTAGTTGCTCCGCGGCATGTGGGAGCTTCCCGGACCAGGGCTCGAACCCGTGTCCCCTGCATTAGCAGGCAGATTCTCAACCACTGCGCCACCAGGGAAGCCCCTTGAATAGTTTTGTATTTAAAGTTTGTCTGTGGGGACTTCCCTGGTGACGCAGTGGTTAAGAGTCCGCCTGCCAACGCAGGGGACACGGGCTCGAGCCCTGGTCCGGGAAGCTCCCACATGCCGCAGAGCAACCAAGCCTGCGCGGCACAACTACTGAAGCCTGTGCGCCTAGAGCCCGTGCTCGCCCACAAGAGAAGCCACCGCAGTGAGAAGCCCGTGCACCACAACGAAGAGTAGCCCCGCTCGACGCAACCAGAGCAAGCCCACATGCAGCAACGAAGACCCAATGCAGCCAAACATAAATTATAAACTAAAATAAAATTTGCCTCTGAATAACTTTGAGTGAATTTGGTATAAGTTGTAAAGTTTGCATCTACATTCACTTCATTCCAAATGGTTTCCAAGTAATTGTTCCTTAACTACTTTTAGAAAACTTTTGGGATAGAGACTCCGTTTTCGTTTGAATTTCCAGTTTAATGGATTCAGCAGTCCTGTCAGTAGGGCACGCTGCCTCCAGTGACCTGTGAGGGAGGCACGGCCTGCACTTCCTGCACTGACCACAGGGTGGCGCCGAGTTCGCCTCTCTGACCCACAGCGCATGCTCATTCCATGGAACTCCATTGTGAGGGCAGCTGAGAGGAGTTGAGCCTCCTCAGGCGCGGGGGCGGGGGCGGGGGCGGGGGCCTTCGGGTAGGACGCCCGGCTCAGCTTCTCTGCTGAGAGGAGCTCGGTCTCCATCTCCTCAGGACTCGCTGGGGTTTCGGCTTCAGGACAAAGTGGGGCTGCCTCCACGCTGACTAGGGAACTAGGGTTCCTGAGGACCCAGGTGATGCCTGAGGAAAAGGTGAAGAGACGGTGAGGAAAAGTGGGGAGAAGCTTCCTGTGGGCGACTGACCGTTGAGGGGGTCCGTCTTCGTGTGAGCGAGGGAGGGCTTGGCGTGGAAAGCTGGGTGTTTGGTCAGGTTTGTGTGCAGGGTAGCCAGCGTGAGTTATGGGGCGTCCAGTTTTCCCAGCACCATTTATCGTGGGGCGTGTCGTGCTCCTTGGTGTGTCCTTGGTCCCTGTGTCATAAATTCACCGACCCCGTCCGTGTGGGTTGAATTCTGGTCTCTCTGGCCTGTTCCTCTGGTCCCTGTGCCCGTTTAGAGCCAGTTCCACACTGTTTTGGTGACTGTAGCTTCTCAGCAGAGTGTGACGTCAGGGAGGGAGATGCCTCCAGCCCGTTCTCTTTTTTCAGGGTTTCTTTGGCTATTTGGGGTCCTGTGTGGTTCCCCACAGATATTAGGAGGATTTGCTCTATTTTGGGGGAAAATACCATGGAATTTTGGGAGGGATTGCATTCACTGTGTCCACTGCTTCGGGTAGCATGGATATTTTAACAATATTAATTGTTCCATTCCATGAGAACAGGATATCTTTCCATTTCTTGGTGTGTTTTGCAATGTCTTCATCAATGTCTTCAAGTTTTCAGTGTGCAGGTCTTTCACCTCCTTGGTTGACTTTATTCCCAGGTATTTTGTTCTTTTTGAATGCAGTTGTAAATAGGGTTGCTTTCTTTCTCTTTCTGATGGTTCATTATTAGTGTTTAGAAAGGCAACTGATCTCTGTGTATTGATTTTGCAACTTTACTGAATTGATTTATTAGTTCTAATAGTTTTTTTGTGGACTGAAGTGGAAAATTGGAATTCAAAAATCCCACTGTTTCTACCATATCCAGGTCGTCCACAACACGGAGGACAGCGGCTCCTAATATAACCTTCCCACAGTGCCTCTAAATGACATGTGGACTTTGGGTGAACTGGATCTGGGTAAGGCTTGGCTTCTATATGGAAGTTTGATGTTTTCTCTGCTTTTCTGGCATGCTGTTGACATACATGATGTTTTGAAAAGTAATTGACTTTCCAGTAATTTCAAACATACAACTTTACATACATAAAAACAAGTCTCGTCCCTTGATTAAATATACTCCTAAATATTGATGTTGACATTCTTAAAAATGGAATTGTTCTCATAAATTCTTTTTCAGATTATTTTTTGCCAGCGTATGCATATAAGATAGATTTTCATGAATTGATATTTTGTTCTATAACTTTGCTTATTAATGAGTTGATTAGCTCAAATAATTTCTTTGCTGATTATAGGTAGTCTTATATATAAGATGATGTGACCTATGTTCTGTGAAGAGACACGGTTTTAATTTTTCCATTCACCCATGGATGCCTTTTCTTTCTTTCCTCAAGATTCTGGGTAGAACTTCCAGTACACTATTGAGTAACGGTGATGAAGGCCAGCTTCCTGGCCCTGTTCCTGATTTCAGGAGTAAATCTTTCAGTCTTTAACGTTGAGCATGATGTTTGCTGTGGCTTTTTGTACTACTCTTTTCCATATTGAGCAAATTTCCTTTTATTCCTGCTTTCTTGAGTGTTTTTCATGAAATAACCCTGGATTTTCATTGTAGATTTTTTGCATTAATTGATATGATTATGTGTTTTTACTTCACACCATTATTGTGGTTGAATACATTGCTTACTTTTCGTATGTTGAGCAACCTGAAATTTCTGATGTAGAGATACTTGCTTATGGCATTATCCATTTAAAGTTCTGTTGGTTTCATGTTGCTATTATTGTGTGATAGATTTTTACGTTCCTATTTGTAAGTTGTACTGGGGTAGTTTTCTTGTTTTTTTCCTTTATTTTTAAAATCTTTTTTAAAATAGTGGTTTTATTTCATTTTACTTATTTATTTATTTTGGCCACGTCCCATGGCTTGTGGGATCTTAGTTCCCCAGTCAGGGATCGAACCCGAGCCCTTGGCAGTGAAAGCACAGAGTCCTAACCACTGGGCCACCAGAGTATTCCCCAGTTTTCTTTTTCGAGATGTAGTTGTATAATCTGATTAGACTTGGCTTGGTGTAAGTGGTTTGGAGGGTTAGCATTAGGGCTGGGGCTGGTGTGAGGGTTGGGGCTGTGTATGGTTCATGGTTGCTGTTATGGTTTAAGTTTTATGGTTAATGAGTTATTTATGGGTATGGTTAATGACTATATTTTATGGTTTGGTTATGGTTATGGTTTTGCTTATTGGTTAAGGTTTATGGTTTTGGTCTCAGGGTGTTAGGGTTCTGTGTTAGAGTGGGTGTTAGGGTATGGGTGAGAATTGGGGTACAGGTAGGATGCGGGTAGAGCATGGGTTAGGGTAAGGTACAGGTTTAGGGTACGGGTTAGGCTAAGGTTAGGTCAGGGCTTAGGGTCAGGATCAGAGTTTAGGGTTAGGGTCCATGTCAGGATTAGCGTCAAGGTTGAGCGAGGCCATTGTTTGCTGCTCCTCCAGTGCTGGATTCTCATTGATAGACGAATGAAATGTCTGCTCTGGTCACCCACTGTTTCAAATTGAGCTCAGCCTTAGTCAAGGGTTCTTAGGGCCTCAGAGGTCATGCAGGGTTTCCCTCCACCCTCCCTCCTGGGAAGGGTGATGCAGGCCCCACTCTGTCTGGGCAGCCCCAGGTCCAGCATGGCCCTGACATGCAGGATACTAAGTAGACGTGGTGGAAGACTTGGTGCCTCAGTCTGCCAGCCCCCAGGTGCTGCCTTTTTTTTTCCCTTAATTAATTAATTAATTAATTAATTTTGGGCTGTGTTGGGTCTGCATTGCTGCCCGGAGGCTTTCTCTAGTTGCGGCGAGTGGGGGCTTCTCATTGCGGTGGCTTCTCTTGTTGCAGAGCACAGGCTCTAAGCGCGTGGGCTTCAGCAGTTTGGGGCTCGCGGGTTCTAGAGCGCAGGCTCAGTAGTTGTGGTGCACGGGCTTAGTTGCTCCACAGCATGTGGGATCTTCCCGGATCAGGGCTCAAACCCGTGTCCCCTGCATGGGCAGGTGGATTCTTAACCACTGCGCCACCAGGGAAGTCTGGTGTTGCGTTCGTGAGGGCCGGTGGGGCCCTCGTGGGACTGGGCGGATCCTTTGTTCCATCTGCACGGGTGTCCAAGCAGGTCTCAGAACAGCCCTTGGCCTCTGAGCGTCCAGGCAGGCACCCACGTTCCTCCAGCTCAGGTTAGCCTTGGCCCCTCTAGCCCCCGTGGCCAATTACTGAGCTGATTGTGTCTTTACTCTTTCAAATGAAATCACTCTCTCCAGGTGGGCGAGAAGTTTACTTGTGAACTTGGTTAGGGTTGGGGTTAGGGGTTAAGGGTTAGGGGTTAGGGTCAGGGTTAGGGTTAGGGCTAGGGCTAGGGGTTAGGGTTAGGCTTAGGGTTGGGTTAGGGTTAGGGGTTAGGGTTAGGGTTTAGGTTTAGGGTTAGGGTTAGTGTTGGGTTAGGGTTAGGGTTAAGGTAGGGTTAGGGTTGGGTTAGGGTTAGGGTTTAGGGTTAGGGTGTCCAGCCTTACGTCCCATTCAGCTGTGAGTGTAGATGTGGTCAGTCCAGTTGCCTCACAGCCCGTGATTGAATTTTGTAAGAATTCCTCTCTCTCTCACTGTCTTTCTCTTTTTATAATTAATTTTTATAATGGGCTGGAGCTGATTTGCAATGTTGTGTTTCTTGGTGCTGTACATCCACTTGAGTCACTTACAGAGAGACATCAATAAATTCTTTTCTAGTTTCTAGTAGTCAGATATATGTTTTTTCTGTGAATAGAGTGTGCTGAGTCCAGTTCCTTGAACAATGAGTATGTCTTGGCGATTACATTATTGGCGTATGGAACGGTATCTGTGCCAATTTCAACCTCCTGGTTTATGCATCACCGCACCACACTTTTCCCCTTAAGCAGCCATAAGTGTGTTTTGTAAACATGTGATGGTGTTCTGTTTGTAATTCAGTTCACGGTTGGCGATTTTTAGATTCCCTTTATAAGTGATACGATAAGTTTCTCTTGCTGTCTAACTTATTTCACTCTCAATGACCATACATAAGTCCCCCTGAGTTGCTGCAACTGGCCTCATTTCATTGATTTCAGGGCTGAGTAATATTCCGTTGTGCTTAAGTACCAAATTTTCTTTCACCGTTTTTTCCTTCCAAGGACTATGAAGTTGTACCCAAGTCGAGGCTGTTGTAAACATAGCAGCAGTAAACGGGGTGCCTGCATCCTGTGGATTTTTGGTTTTGCCAACATATAGGCCCATGAGTGGAAGCGCCCTATGCTTTGTAGCTCTGTTTTTTAGATGCTTCAGGAAACACAGCACACTTCTCCAGAGTGGCCGTTGGCAATTTACATTCCCCCCTTCAGCGTAACAAGGCTCCCTTTTCTCCTCTCCTTGTCCTGCATATCTGGTTTTTACCCTTTGTGAGGATGGTCCTTTTTTCTGATTCACAGTGATACCTCTCTGTAGTGTTGATTTGCATTGCCCGCTTCTTTGGTTGGGCAAAAAGGGCGTATGCGTTTTTCCTGAATATATTCTGGAAGTTAAATTTGAGAGACAGCTTTCTTTTTTAATTGATGAATTAATTAATTTATTTTTGGCTGTGTTGGGTCTTCGTTTCTGTGCGAAGGCTTTCTCTAGTTGTGGCAAGCGGGGGCCACTCTTCATCGCGGTGCGCGGGCCTCTCACTATCGCGGCCTCTCTTGTTGCGGAGCCCAGGCTCCAGACGCGCAGGCTCAGGAGTTGTGGCTCACGGGGCTAGTTGCTCCGCGGCATGTGGGAGCTTCCCGGACCAGGGCTCGAACCCGTGTCCCCTGCATTAGCAGGCAGATTCTCAACCACTGCGCCACCAGGGAAGCCCCTTGAATAGTTTTGTATTTAAAGTTTGTCTGTGGGGACTTCCCTGGTGACGCAGTGGTTAAGAGTCCGCCTGCCAACGCAGGGGACACGGGCTCGAGCCCTGGTCCGGGAAGCTCCCACATGCCGCAGAGCAACCAAGCCTGCGCGGCACAACTACTGAAGCCTGTGCGCCTAGAGCCCGTGCTCGCCCACAAGAGAAGCCACCGCAGTGAGAAGCCCGTGCACCACAACGAAGAGTAGCCCCGCTCGACGCAACCAGAGCAAGCCCACATGCAGCAACGAAGACCCAATGCAGCCAAACATAAATTATAAACTAAAATAAAATTTGCCTCTGAATAACTTTGAGTGAATTTGGTATAAGTTGTAAAGTTTGCATCTACATTCACTTCATTCCAAATGGTTTCCAAGTAATTGTTCCTTAACTACTTTTAGAAAACTTTTGGGATAGAGACTCCGTTTTCGTTTGAATTTCCAGTTTAATGGATTCAGCAGTCCTGTCAGTAGGGCACGCTGCCTCCAGTGACCTGTGAGGGAGGCACGGCCTGCACTTCCTGCACTGACCACAGGGTGGCGCCGAGTTCGCCTCTCTGACCCACAGCGCATGCTCATTCCATGGAACTCCATTGTGAGGGCAGCTGAGAGGAGTTGAGCCTCCTCAGGCGCGGGGGCGGGGGCGGGGGCGGGGGCCTTCGGGTAGGACGCCCGGCTCAGCTTCTCTGCTGAGAGGAGCTCGGTCTCCATCTCCTCAGGACTCGCTGGGGTTTCGGCTTCAGGACAAAGTGGGGCTGCCTCCACGCTGACTAGGGAACTAGGGTTCCTGAGGACCCAGGTGATGCCTGAGGAAAAGGTGAAGAGACGGTGAGGAAAAGTGGGGAGAAGCTTCCTGTGGGCGACTGACCGTTGAGGGGGTCCGTCTTCGTGTGAGCGAGGGAGGGCTTGGCGTGGAAAGCTGGGTGTTTGGTCAGGTTTGTGTGCAGGGTAGCCAGCGTGAGTTATGGGGCGTCCAGTTTTCCCAGCACCATTTATCGTGGGGCGTGTCGTGCTCCTTGGTGTGTCCTTGGTCCCTGTGTCATAAATTCACCGACCCCGTCCGTGTGGGTTGAATTCTGGTCTCTCTGGCCTGTTCCTCTGGTCCCTGTGCCCGTTTAGAGCCAGTTCCACACTGTTTTGGTGACTGTAGCTTCTCAGCAGAGTGTGACGTCAGGGAGGGAGATGCCTCCAGCCCGTTCTCTTTTTTCAGGGTTTCTTTGGCTATTTGGGGTCCTGTGTGGTTCCCCACAGATATTAGGAGGATTTGCTCTATTTTGGGGGAAAATACCATGGAATTTTGGGAGGGATTGCATTCACTGTGTCCACTGCTTCGGGTAGCATGGATATTTTAACAATATTAATTGTTCCATTCCATGAGAACAGGATATCTTTCCATTTCTTGGTGTGTTTTGCAATGTCTTCATCAATGTCTTCAAGTTTTCAGTGTGCAGGTCTTTCACCTCCTTGGTTGACTTTATTCCCAGGTATTTTGTTCTTTTTGAATGCAGTTGTAAATAGGGTTGCTTTCTTTCTCTTTCTGATGGTTCATTATTAGTGTTTAGAAAGGCAACTGATCTCTGTGTATTGATTTTGCAACTTTACTGAATTGATTTATTAGTTCTAATAGTTTTTTTGTGGACTGAAGTGGAAAATTGGAATTCAAAAATCCCACTGTTTCTACCATATCCAGGTCGTCCACAACACGGAGGACAGCGGCTCCTAATATAACCTTCCCACAGTGCCTCTAAATGACATGTGGACTTTGGGTGAACTGGATCTGGGTAAGGCTTGGCTTCTATATGGAAGTTTGATGTTTTCTCTGCTTTTCTGGCATGCTGTTGACATACATGATGTTTTGAAAAGTAATTGACTTTCCAGTAATTTCAAACATACAACTTTACATACATAAAAACAAGTCTCGTCCCTTGATTAAATATACTCCTAAATATTGATGTTGACATTCTTAAAAATGGAATTGTTCTCATAAATTCTTTTTCAGATTATTTTTTGCCAGCGTATGCATATAAGATAGATTTTCATGAATTGATATTTTGTTCTATAACTTTGCTTATTAATGAGTTGATTAGCTCAAATAATTTCTTTGCTGATTATAGGTAGTCTTATATATAAGATGATGTGACCTATGTTCTGTGAAGAGACACGGTTTTAATTTTTCCATTCACCCATGGATGCCTTTTCTTTCTTTCCTCAAGATTCTGGGTAGAACTTCCAGTACACTATTGAGTAACGGTGATGAAGGCCAGCTTCCTGGCCCTGTTCCTGATTTCAGGAGTAAATCTTTCAGTCTTTAACGTTGAGCATGATGTTTGCTGTGGCTTTTTGTACTACTCTTTTCCATATTGAGCAAATTTCCTTTTATTCCTGCTTTCTTGAGTGTTTTTCATGAAATAACCCTGGATTTTCATTGTAGATTTTTTGCATTAATTGATATGATTATGTGTTTTTACTTCACACCATTATTGTGGTTGAATACATTGCTTACTTTTCGTATGTTGAGCAACCTGAAATTTCTGATGTAGAGATACTTGCTTATGGCATTATCCATTTAAAGTTCTGTTGGTTTCATGTTGCTATTATTGTGTGATAGATTTTTACGTTCCTATTTGTAAGTTGTACTGGGGTAGTTTTCTTGTTTTTTTCCTTTATTTTTAAAATCTTTTTTAAAATAGTGGTTTTATTTCATTTTACTTATTTATTTATTTTGGCCACGTCCCATGGCTTGTGGGATCTTAGTTCCCCAGTCAGGGATCGAACCCGAGCCCTTGGCAGTGAAAGCACAGAGTCCTAACCACTGGGCCACCAGAGTATTCCCCAGTTTTCTTTTTCGAGATGTAGTTGTATAATCTGATTAGACTTGGCTTGGTGTAAGTGGTTTGGAGGGTTAGCATTAGGGCTGGGGCTGGTGTGAGGGTTGGGGCTGTGTATGGTTCATGGTTGCTGTTATGGTTTAAGTTTTATGGTTAATGAGTTATTTATGGGTATGGTTAATGACTATATTTTATGGTTTGGTTATGGTTATGGTTTTGCTTATTGGTTAAGGTTTATGGTTTTGGTCTCAGGGTGTTAGGGTTCTGTGTTAGAGTGGGTGTTAGGGTATGGGTGAGAATTGGGGTACAGGTAGGATGCGGGTAGAGCATGGGTTAGGGTAAGGTACAGGTTTAGGGTACGGGTTAGGCTAAGGTTAGGTCAGGGCTTAGGGTCAGGATCAGAGTTTAGGGTTAGGGTCCATGTCAGGATTAGCGTCAAGGTTGAGCGAGGCCATTGTTTGCTGCTCCTCCAGTGCTGGATTCTCATTGATAGACGAATGAAATGTCTGCTCTGGTCACCCACTGTTTCAAATTGAGCTCAGCCTTAGTCAAGGGTTCTTAGGGCCTCAGAGGTCATGCAGGGTTTCCCTCCACCCTCCCTCCTGGGAAGGGTGATGCAGGCCCCACTCTGTCTGGGCAGCCCCAGGTCCAGCATGGCCCTGACATGCAGGATACTAAGTAGACGTGGTGGAAGACTTGGTGCCTCAGTCTGCCAGCCCCCAGGTGCTGCCTTTTTTTTTCCCTTAATTAATTAATTAATTAATTAATTTTGGGCTGTGTTGGGTCTGCATTGCTGCCCGGAGGCTTTCTCTAGTTGCGGCGAGTGGGGGCTTCTCATTGCGGTGGCTTCTCTTGTTGCAGAGCACAGGCTCTAAGCGCGTGGGCTTCAGCAGTTTGGGGCTCGCGGGTTCTAGAGCGCAGGCTCAGTAGTTGTGGTGCACGGGCTTAGTTGCTCCACAGCATGTGGGATCTTCCCGGATCAGGGCTCAAACCCGTGTCCCCTGCATGGGCAGGTGGATTCTTAACCACTGCGCCACCAGGGAAGTCTGGTGTTGCGTTCGTGAGGGCCGGTGGGGCCCTCGTGGGACTGGGCGGATCCTTTGTTCCATCTGCACGGGTGTCCAAGCAGGTCTCAGAACAGCCCTTGGCCTCTGAGCGTCCAGGCAGGCACCCACGTTCCTCCAGCTCAGGTTA
The DNA here is from genome assembly GCF_965194805.1 of Balaenoptera borealis. Lineage (NCBI taxonomy): Eukaryota > Metazoa > Chordata > Mammalia > Artiodactyla > Balaenopteridae > Balaenoptera > Balaenoptera borealis. Next base: position 168,324 of record NW_028122943.1, read on the forward strand.
GCCTTGGCCCCTCCAGCCCCCGTGGCCAATTACTGAGCTGATTGTGTCTTTACTCTTTCAAATGAAATCACTCTCTCCAGGTTGGCGAGAAGTTTACTTGTGAACTTGGTTAGGGTTAGGGGTTAGGGGTTAAGGGTTAGGGGTTAGGGTCAGGGTTAGGGTTAGGGCTAGGGCTAGGGGTTAGGGTTAGGCTTAGGGTTGGGTTAGGGTTAGGGGTTAGGGTTAGGGTTTAGGTTTAGGGTTAGGGTTAGTGTTGGGTTAGGGTTAGGGTTAAGGTAGGGTTAGGGTTGGGTTAGGGTTAGGGTTTAGGGTTAGGGTGTCCAGCCTTACGTCCCATTCAGCTGTGAGTGTAGATGTGGTCAGTCCAGTTGCCTCACAGCCCGTGATTGAATTTTGTAAGAATTCCTCTCTCTCTCACTGTCTTTCTCTTTTTATAATTAATTTTTATAATGGGCTGGAGCTGATTTGCAATGTTGTGTTTCTTGGTGCTGTACATCCACTTGAGTCACTTACAGAGAGACATCAATAAATTCTTTTCTAGTTTCTAGTAGTCAGATATATGTTTTTTCTGTGAATAGAGTGTGCTGAGTCCAGTTCCTTGAACAATGAGTATGTCTTGGCGATTACATTATTGGCGTATGGAACGGTATCTGTGCCAATTTCAACCTCCTGGTTTATGCATCACCGCACCACACTTTTCCCCTTAAGCAGCCATAAGTGTGTTTTGTAAACGTGTGATGGTGTTCTGTTTGTAATTCAGTTCACGGTTGGCGATTTTTAGATTCCCTTTATAAGTGATACGATAAGTTTCTCTTGCTGTCTAACTTATTTCACTCTCAATGACCATACATAAGTCCCCCTGAGTTGCTGCAACTGGCCTCATTTCATTGATTTCAGGGCTGAGTAATATTCCGTTGTGCTTAAGTACCAAATTTTCTTTCACCGTTTTTTCCTTCCAAGGACTATGAAGTTGTACCCAAGTCGAGGCTGTTGTAAACATAGCAGCAGTAAACGGGGTGCCTGCATCCTGTGGATTTTTGGTTTTGCCAACATATAGGCCCATGAGTGGAAGCGCCCTATGCTTTGTAGCTCTGTTTTTTAGATGCTTCAGGAAACACAGCACACTTCTCCAGAGTGGCCGTTGGCAATTTACATTCCCCCCTTCAGCGTAACAAGGCTCCCTTTTCTCCTCTCCTTGTCCTGCATATCTGGTTTTTACCCTTTGTGAGGATGGTCCTTTTTTCTGATTCACAGTGATACCTCTCTGTAGTGTTGATTTGCATTGCCCGCTTCTTTGGTTGGGCAAAAAGGGCGTATGCGTTTTTCCTGAATATATTCTGGAAGTTAAATTTGAGAGACAGCTTTCTTTTTTAATTGATGAATTAATTAATTTATTTTTGGCTGTGTTGGGTCTTCGTTTCTGTGCGAAGGCTTTCTCTAGTTGTGGCAAGCGGGGGCCACTCTTCATCGCGGTGCGCGGGCCTCTCACTATCGCGGCCTCTCTTGTTGCGGAGCCCAGGCTCCAGACGCGCAGGCTCAGGAGTTGTGGCTCACGGGGCTAGTTGCTCCGCGGCATGTGGGAGCTTCCCGGACCAGGGCTCGAACCCGTGTCCCCTGCATTAGCAGGCAGATTCTCAACCACTGCGCCACCAGGGAAGCCCCTTGAATAGTTTTGTATTTAAAGTTTGTCTGTGGGGACTTCCCTGGTGACGCAGTGGTTAAGAGTCCGCCTGCCAATGCAGGGGACACGGGCTCGAGCCCTGGTCCGGGAAGCTCCCACATGCCGCAGAGCAACCAAGCCTGCGCGGCACAACTACTGAAGCCTGTGCGCCTAGAGCCCGTGCTCGCCCACAAGAGAAGCCACCGCAGTGAGAAGCCCGTGCACCACAACGAAGAGTAGCCCCGCTCGACGCAACCAGAGCAAGCCCACATGCAGCAACGAAGACCCAATGCAGCCAAACATAAGTTATAAACTAAAATAAAATTTGCCTCTGAATAACTTTGAGTGAATTTGGTATAAGTTGTAAAGTTTGCATCTACATTCACTTCATTCCAAATGGTTTCCAAGTAATTGTTCCTTAACTACTTTTAGAAAACTTTTGGGATAGAGACTCCGTTTTCGTTTGAATTTCCAGTTTAATGGATTCAGCAGTCCTGTCAGTAGGGCACGCTGCCTCCAGTGACCTGTGAGGGAGGCACGGCCTGCACTTCCTGCACTGACCACAGGGTGGCGCCGAGTTCGCCTCTCTGACCCACAGCGCATGCTCATTCCATGGAACTCCATTGTGAGGGCAGCTGAGAGGAGTTGAGCCGCCTCAGGCGCGGGGGCGGGGGCGGGGGCGGGGGCCTTCGGGTAGGACGCCCGGCTCAGCTTCTCTGCTGAGAGGAGCTCGGTCTCCATCTCCTCAGGACTCGCTGGGGTTTCGGCTTCAGGACAAAGTGGGGCTGCCTCCACGCTGACTAGGGAACTAGGGTTCCTGAGGACCCAGGTGATGCCTGAGGAAAAGGTGAAGAGACGGTGAGGAAAAGTGGGGAGAAGCTTCCTGTGGGCGACTGACCGTTGAGGGGGTCCGTCTTCGTGTGAGCGAGGGAGGGCTTGGCGTGGAAAGCTGGGTGTTTGGTCAGGTTTGTGTGCAGGGTAGCCAGCGTGAGTTATGGGGCGTCCAGTTTTCCCAGCACCATTTATCGTGGGGCGTGTCGTGCTCCTTGGTGTGTCCTTGGTCCCTGTGTCATAAATTCACCGACCCCGTCCGTGTGGGTTGAATTCTGGTCTCTCTGGCCTGTTCCTCTGGTCCCTGTGCCCGTTTAGAGCCAGTTCCACACTGTTTTGGTGACTGTAGCTTCTCAGCAGAGTGTGACGTCAGGGAGGGAGATGCCTCCAGCCCGTTCTCTTTTTTCAGGGTTTCTTTGGCTATTTGGGGTCCTGTGTGGTTCCCCACAGATATTAGGAGGATTTGCTCTATTTTGGGGGAAAATACCATGGAATTTTGGGAGGGATTGCATTCACTGTGTCCACTGCTTCGGGTAGCATGGATATTTTAACAATATTAATTGTTCCATTCCATGAGAACAGGATATCTTTCCATTTCTTGGTGTGTTTTGCAATGTCTTCATCAATGTCTTCAAGTTTTCAGTGTGCAGGTCTTTCACCTCCTTGGTTGACTTTATTCCCAGGTATTTTGTTCTTTTTGAATGCAGTTGTAAATAGGGTTGCTTTCTTTCTCTTTCTGATGGTTCATTATTAGTGTTTAGAAAGGCAACTGATCTCTGTGTATTGATTTTGCAACTTTACTGAATTGATTTATTAGTTCTAATAGTTTTTTTGTGGACTGAAGTGGAAAATTGGAATTCAAAAATCCCACTGTTTCTACCATATCCAGGTCGTCCACAACACGGAGGACAGCGGCTCCTAATATAACCTTCCCACAGTGCCTCTAAATGACATGTGGACTTTGGGTGAACTGGATCTGGGTAAGGCTTGGCTTCTATATGGAAGTTTGATGTTTTCTCTGCTTTTCTGGCATGCTGTTGACATACATGATGTTTTGAAAAGTAATTGACTTTCCAGTAATTTCAAACATACAACTTTACATACATAAAAACAAGTCTCGTCCCTTGATTAAATATACTCCTAAATATTGATGTTGACATTCTTAAAAATGGAATTGTTCTCATAAATTCTTTTTCAGATTATTTTTTGCCAGCGTATGCATATAAGATAGATTTTCATGAATTGATATTTTGTTCTATAACTTTGCTTATTAATGAGTTGATTAGCTCAAATAATTTCTTTGCTGATTATAGGTAGTCTTATATATAAGATGATGTGACCTATGTTCTGTGAAGAGACACGGTTTTAATTTTTCCATTCACCCATGGATGCCTTTTCTTTCTTTCCTCAAGATTCTGGGTAGAACTTCCAGTACACTATTGAGTAACGGTGATGAAGGCCAGCTTCCTGGCCCTGTTCCTGATTTCAGGAGTAAATCTTTCAGTCTTTAACGTTGAGCATGATGTTTGCTGTGGCTTTTTGTACTACTCTTTTCCATATTGAGCAAATTTCCTTTTATTCCTGCTTTCTTGAGTGTTTTTCATGAAATAACCCTGGATTTTCATTGTAGATTTTTTGCATTAATTGATATGATTATGTGTTTTTACTTCACACCATTATTGTGGTTGAATACATTGCTTACTTTTCGTATGTTGAGCAACCTGAAATTTCTGATGTAGAGATACTTGCTTATGGCATTATCCATTTAAAGTTCTGTTGGTTTCATGTTGCTATTATTGTGTGATAGATTTTTACGTTCCTATTTGTAAGTTGTACTGGGGTAGTTTTCTTGTTTTTTTCCTTTATTTTTAAAATCTTTTTTAAAATAGTGGTTTTATTTCATTTTACTTATTTATTTATTTTGGCCACGTCCCATGGCTTGTGGGATCTTAGTTCCCCAGTCAGGGATCGAACCCGAGCCCTTGGCAGTGAAAGCACAGAGTCCTAACCACTGGGCCACCAGAGTATTCCCCAGTTTTCTTTTTCGAGATGTAGTTGTATAATCTGATTAGACTTGGCTTGGTGTAAGTGGTTTGGAGGGTTAGCATTAGGGCTGGGGCTGGTGTGAGGGTTGGGGCTGTGTATGGTTCATGGTTGCTGTTATGGTTTAAGTTTTATGGTTAATGAGTTATTTATGGGTATGGTTAATGACTATATTTTATGGTTTGGTTATGGTTATGGTTTTGCTTATTGGTTAAGGTTTATGGTTTTGGTCTCAGGGTGTTAGGGTTCTGTGTTAGAGTGGGTGTTAGGGTATGGGTGAGAATTGGGGTACAGGTAGGATGCGGGTAGAGCATGGGTTAGGGTAAGGTACAGGTTTAGGGTACGGGTTAGGCTAAGGTTAGGTCAGGGCTTAGGGTCAGGATCAGAGTTTAGGGTTAGGGTCCATGTCAGGATTAGCGTCAAGGTTGAGCGAGGCCATTGTTTGCTGCTCCTCCAGTGCTGGATTCTCATTGATAGACGAATGAAATGTCTGCTCTGGTCACCCACTGTTTCAAATTGAGCTCAGCCTTAGTCAAGGGTTCTTAGGGCCTCAGAGGTCATGCAGGGTTTCCCTCCACCCTCCCTCCTGGGAAGGGTGATGCAGGCCCCACTCTGTCTGGGCAGCCCCAGGTCCAGCATGGCCCTGACATGCAGGATACTAAGTAGACGTGATGGAAGACTTGGTGCCTCAGTCTGCCAGCCCCCAGGTGCTGCCTTTTTTTTTTTCCCTTAATTAATTAATTAATTAATTTTGGGCTGTGTTGGGTCTGCATTGCTGCCCGGAGGCTTTCTCTAGTTGCGGCGAGTGGGGGCTTCTCATTGCGGTGGCTTCTCTTGTTGCAGAGCACAGGCTCTAAGCGCGTGGGCTTCAGCAGTTGGGGCTCGCGGGTTCTAGAGCGCAGGCTCAGTAGTTGTGGTGCACGGGCTTAGTTGCTCCACAGCATGTGGGATCTTCCCGGACCAGGGCTCAAACCCGTGTCCCCTGCATTGGCAGGTGGATTCTTAACCACTGCGCCACCAGGGAAGTCTGGTGTTGCGTTCGTGAGGGCCGGTGGGGCCCTCGTGGGACTGGGCGGATCCTTTGTTCCATCTGCACGGGTGTCCAAGCAGGTCTCAGAACAGCCCTTGGCCTCTGAGCGTCCAGGCAGGCACCCACGTTCCTCCAGCTCAGGTTAGCCTTGGCCCCTCCAGCCCCCGTGGCCAATTACTGAGCTGATTGTGTCTTTACTCTTTCAAATGAAATCAGTCTCTCCAGGTGGGCGAGAAGTTTACTTGTGAACTTGGTTAGGGTTAGGGGTTAGGGGTTAAGGGTTAGGGGTTAGGGTCAGGGTTAGGGCTAGGGCTAGGGCTAGGGCTAGGGGTTAGGGTTAGGCTTAGGGTTGGGTTAGGGTTAGGGGTTAGGGTTAGGGTTTAGGTTTAGGGTTAGGGTTAGTGTTGGGTTAGGGTTAGGGTTAAGGTAGGGTTAGGGTTGGGTTAGGGTTAGGGTTTAGGGTTAGGGTGTCCAGCCTTACGTCCCATTCAGCTGTGAGTGTAGATGTGGTCAGTCCAGTTGCCTCACAGCCCCTGATTGAATTTTGTAAGAATTCCTCTCTCTCTCACTGTCTTTCTCTTTTTATAATTAATTTTTATAATGGGCTGGAGCTGATTTGCAATGTTGTGTTTCTTGGTGCTGTACATCCACTTGAGTCACTTACAGAGAGACATCAATAAATTCTTTTCTAGTTTCTAGTAGTCAGATATATGTTTTTTCTGTGAATAGAGTGTGCTGAGTCCAGTTCCTTGAACAATGAGTATGTCTTGGCGATTACATTATTGGCGTATGGAACGGTATCTGTGCCAATTTCAACCTCCTGGTTTATGCATCACCGCACCACACTTTTCCCCTTAAGCAGCCATAAGTGTGTTTTGTAAACGTGTGATGGTGTTCTGTTTGTAATTCAGTTCACGGTTGGCGATTTTTAGATTCCCTTTATAAGTGATATGATAAGTTTCTCTTGCTGTCTAACTTATTTCACTCTCAATGACCATACATAAGTCCCCCTGAGTTGCTGCAACTGGCCTCATTTCATTGATTTCAGGGCTGAGTAATATTCCGTTGTGCTTAAGTACCAAATTTTCTTTCACCGTTTTTTCCTTCCAAGGACTATGAAGTTGTACCCAAGTCGAGGCTGTTGTAAACATAGCAGCAGTAAACGGGGTGCCTGCATCCTGTGGATTTTTGGTTTTGCCAACATATAGGCCCATGAGTGGAAGCGCCCTATGCTTTGTAGCTCTGTTTTTTAGATGCTTCAGGAAACACAGCACACTTCTCCAGAGTGGCCGTTGGCAATTTACATTCCCCCCTTCAGCGTAACAAGGCTCCCTTTTCTCCTCTCCTTGTCCTGCATATCTGGTTTTTACCCTTTGTGAGGATGGTCCTTTTTTCTGATTCACAGTGATACCTCTCTGTAGTGTTGATTTGCATTGCCCGCTTCTTTGGTTGGGCAAAAAGGGCGTATGCGTTTTTCCTGAATATATTCTGGAAGTTAAATTTGAGAGACAGCTTTCTTTTTTAATTGATGAATTAATTAATTTATTTTTGGCTGTGTTGGGTCTTCGTTTCTGTGCGAAGGCTTTCTCTAGTTGTGGCAAGCGGGGGCCACTCTTCATCGCGGTGCGCGGGCCTCTCACTATCGCGGCCTCTCTTGTTGCGGAGCCCAGGCTCCAGACGCGCAGGCTCAGGAGTTGTGGCTCACGGGGCTAGTTGCTCCGCGGCATGTGGGAGCTTCCCGGACCAGGGCTCGAACCCGTGTCCCCTGCATTAGCAGGCAGATTCTCAACCACTGCGCCACCAGGGAAGCCCCTTGAATAGTTTTGTATTTAAAGTTTGTCTGTGGGGACTTCCCTGGTGACGCAGTGGTTAAGAGTCCGCCTGCCAATGCAGGGGACACGGGCTCGAGCCCTGGTCCGGGAAGCTCCCACATGCCGCAGAGCAACCAAGCCTGCGCGGCACAACTACTGAAGCCTGTGCGCCTAGAGCCCGTGCTCGCCCACAAGAGAAGCCACCGCAGTGAGAAGCCCGTGCACCACAACGAAGAGTAGCCCCGCTCGACGCAACCAGAGCAAGCCCACATGCAGCAACGAAGACCCAATGCAGCCAAACATAAATTATAAACTAAAATAAAATTTGCCTCTGAATAACTTTGAGTGAATTTGGTATAAGTTGTAAAGTTTGCATCTACATTCACTTCATTCCAAATGGTTTCCAAGTAATTGTTCCTTAACTACTTTTAGAAAACTTTTGGGATAGAGACTCCGTTTTCGTTTGAATTTCCAGTTTAATGGATTCAGCAGTCCTGTCAGTAGGGCACGCTGCCTCCAGTGACCTGTGAGGGAGGCACGGCCTGCACTTCCTGCACTGACCACAGGGTGGCGCCGAGTTCGCCTCTCTGACCCACAGCGCATGCTCATTCCATGGAACTCCATTGTGAGGGCAGCTGAGAGGAGTTGAGCCGCCTCAGGCGCGGGGGCGGGGGCGGGGGCGGGGGCCTTCGGGTAGGACGCCCGGCTCAGCTTCTCTGCTGAGAGGAGCTCGGTCTCCATCTCCTCAGGACTCGCTGGGGTTTCGGCTTCAGGACAAAGTGGGGCTGCCTCCACGCTGACTAGGGAACTAGGGTTCCTGAGGACCCAGGTGATGCCTGAGGAAAAGGTGAAGAGACGGTGAGGAAAAGTGGGGAGAAGCTTCCTGTGGGCGACTGACCGTTGAGGGGGTCCGTCTTCGTGTGAGCGAGGGAGGGCTTGGCGTGGAAAGCTGGGTGTTTGGTCAGGTTTGTGTGCAGGGTAGCCAGCGTGAGTTATGGGGCGTCCAGTTTTCCCAGCACCATTTATCGTGGGGCGTGTCGTGCTCCTTGGTGTGTCCTTGGTCCCTGTGTCATAAATTCACCGACCCCGTCCGTGTGGGTTGAATTCTGGTCTCTCTGGCCTGTTCCTCTGGTCCCTGTGCCCGTTTAGAGCCAGTTCCACACTGTTTTGGTGACTGTAGCTTCTCAGCAGAGTGTGACGTCAGGGAGGGAGATGCCTCCAGCCCGTTCTCTTTTTTCAGGGTTTCTTTGGCTATTTGGGGTCCTGTGTGGTTCCCCACAGATATTAGGAGGATTTGCTCTATTTTGGGGGAAAATACCATGGAATTTTGGGAGGGATTGCATTCACTGTGTCCACTGCTTCGGGTAGCATGGATATTTTAACAATATTAATTGTTCCATTCCATGAGAACAGGATATCTTTCCATTTCTTGGTGTGTTTTGCAATGTCTTCATCAATGTCTTCAAGTTTTCAGTGTGCAGGTCTTTCACCTCCTTGGTTGACTTTATTCCCAGGTATTTTGTTCTTTTTGAATGCAGTTGTAAATAGGGTTGCTTTCTTTCTCTTTCTGATGGTTCATTATTAGTGTTTAGAAAGGCAACTGATCTCTGTGTATTGATTTTGCAACTTTACTGAATTGATTTATTAGTTCTAATAGTTTTTTTGTGGACTGAAGTGGAAAATTGGAATTCAAAAATCCCACTGTTTCTACCATATCCAGGTCGTCCACAACACGGAGGACAGCGGCTCCTAATATAACCTTCCCACAGTGCCTCTAAATGACATGTGGACTTTGGGTGAACTGGATCTGGGTAAGGCTTGGCTTCTATATGGAAGTTTGATGTTTTCTCTGCTTTTCTGGCATGCTGTTGACATACATGATGTTTTGAAAAGTAATTGACTTTCCAGTAATTTCAAACATACAACTTTACATACATAAAAACAAGTCTCGTCCCTTGATTAAATATACTCCTAAATATTGATGTTGACATTCTTAAAAATGGAATTGTTCTCATAAATTCTTTTTCAGATTATTTTTTGCCAGCGTATGCATATAAGATAGATTTTCATGAATTGATATTTTGTTCTATAACTTTGCTTATTAATGAGTTGATTAGCTCAAATAATTTCTTTGCTGATTATAGGTAGTCTTATATATAAGATGATGTGACCTATGTTCTGTGAAGAGACACGGTTTTAATTTTTCCATTCACCCATGGATGCCTTTTCTTTCTTTCCTCAAGATTCTGGGTAGAACTTCCAGTACACTATTGAGTAACGGTGATGAAGGCCAGCTTCCTGGCCCTGTTCCTGATTTCAGGAGTAAATCTTTCAGTCTTTAACGTTGAGCATGATGTTTGCTGTGGCTTTTTGTACTACTCTTTTCCATATTGAGCAAATTTCCTTTTATTCCTGCTTTCTTGAGTGTTTTTCATGAAATAACCCTGGATTTTCATTGTAGATTTTTTGCATTAATTGATATGATTATGTGTTTTTACTTCACACCATTATTGTGGTTGAATACATTGCTTACTTTTCGTATGTTGAGCAACCTGAAATTTCTGATGTAGAGATACTTGCTTATGGCATTATCCATTTAAAGTTCTGTTGGTTTCATGTTGCTATTATTGTGTGATAGATTTTTACGTTCCTATTTGTAAGTTGTACTGGGGTAGTTTTCTTGTTTTTTTCCTTTATTTTTAAAATCTTTTTTAAAATAGTGGTTTTATTTCATTTTACTTATTTATTTTGGCCACGTCCCATGGCTTGTGGGATCTTAGTTCCCCAGTCAGGGATCGAACCCGAGCCCTTGGCAGTGAAAGCACAGAGTCCTAACCACTGGGCCACCAGAGTATTCCCCAGTTTTCTTTTTCGAGATGTAGTTGTATAATCTGATTAGACTTGGCTTGGTGTAAGTGGTTTGGAGGGTTAGCATTAGGGCTGGGGCTGGTGTGAGGGTTGGGGCTGTGTATGGTTCATGGTTGCTGTTATGGTTTAAGTTTTATGGTTAATGAGTTATTTATGGGTATGGTTAATGACTATATTTTATGGTTTGGTTATGGTTATGGTTTTGCTTATTGGTTAAGGTTTATGGTTTTGGTCTCAGGGTGTTAGGGTTCTGTGTTAGAGTGGGTGTTAGGGTATGGGTGAGAATTGGGGTACAGGTAGGATGCGGGTAGAGCATGGGTTAGGGTAAGGTACAGGTTTAGGGTACGGGTTAGGCTAAGGTTAGGTCAGGGCTTAGGGTCAGGATCAGAGTTTAGGGTTAGGGTCCATGTCAGGATTAGCGTCAAGGTTGAGCG